>NW_025961852.1:0-50600 GCF_023159225.1 Perognathus longimembris pacificus | reverse complement strand
CTTAACAAGCTCCAGCTCTTTTTATTCGCAGAAGGTTTACTCCCTGATATACAGCTGCCTACCCCCTTCGTAAGTGCAGGTCCTAAATGAGCTTTTTTCTCTGTTCCCTCACCACAATCCAGATTCTTTTGGGGAGTTACCAGTACAGTAACCATACCAGGAAGTACTTAATTTATTAAGCTACTGCTTTTCTTAATCTCATTGGAGATATTTACTGATAAACAGCTACCTACGCAGCATGTTCATGTCGTTCCTAAATGAGCTTTTATCTCTCTCCCCTCACCACAAATCAGATTCTTCTGAGGAGTTCCCAGTACATTATCCTTTCCCCAGTGTAATTACCTTAACAAGCTCCAGCTGTTTTTATTCTCAGAAGGTTTACTCCCTGATATACAGCTGCCTACCCCCTTCGTAAATGCAGTTCCTAAATGAGCTTTTTTCTCTGTTCCCTCACCACAATCCAGATTCTTTTGGGGAGTTACCAGTACAGTAACCATACCAGGAAGTACTTAATTTATTAAGCTACTGCTTTTCTTAATCTCAGTGGAGATATTTACTGATAAACAGCTACCTACGCAGCATGTTCATGTCGTTCCTAAATGAGCTTTTATCTCTCTCCCCTCACCACAAATCAGATTCTTCTGAGGAATTCCCAGTACATTATCCTTTCCCCTGTGCAATTACCTTAACAAGCTCCAGCTGTTTTTATTCTCAGAAGGTTTACTCCCTGATATACAGCTGCCTACCCCCTTCGTTAGTGCAGGTCCTAAATGAGCTTTTTTCTCTGTTCCCTCACCACAATCCAGATTCTTTTGGGGAGTTACCAGTACAGAAACCATACCAGGAAGTACTTAATTTATTAAGCTACTGCTTTTCTTAATCTCAGTGGAGATATTTACTGATAAACAGCTACCTACGCAGCATGTTCATGTAGTTCCTAAATGAGCTTTTATCTCTCTCCCCTCACCACAAATCAGATTCTTCTGAGGAGTTCCCAGTACATTATCCTTTCCCTGTGTAATTACCTTAACAAGTTCCAGCTGTTTTTTTTCTCAGAAGCTTTACTCCCTGATATACAGCTGCCTATCCCCTTCGTAAGTGCAGGTCCTAAATGAGCTTTTTTCTCTGTTCCCTCACCACAATCCAGATTCTTTAGGGAGTTACCAGTACAGTAACCATACCAGGAAGTACTTAATTTATTAAGCTACTGCTTTGCTTAATCTCAGTGGAGATATTTACTGATAAACAGCTACCTATGCAGCATGTTCATGTCGTTCCTAAATGAGCTTTTATCTCTCTCCCCTCACTACCAATCAGATTCTTCTGAGGAGTTCCCAGTACATTATCCTTTCCCCTGTGTAATTACCTTAACAAGCTCCAGCTGTTTTTATTCTCAGAAGGTTTACTCCCTGATATACAGCTGCCTACCCCCTTCGTAAGTGCAGGTCCTAAATGAGCTTTTTTCTCTGTTCCCTCACCACAATCCAGATTCTTTTGGGGAGTTACCAGTACAGTAACCATACCAGGAAGTACTTAATTTATTAACCTACTGCTTTTCTTAATCTCAGTGGAGATATTTACTGATAAACAGCTACCTACGCAGCATGTTCATGTCGTTCCTAAATGAGCTTTTATCTCTCTCCCCTCACCACAAATCAGATTCTTCTGAGGAATTCTCAGTACATTATCCTTTCCTCTGTGTAATTACCTTAACAAGCTCCAGCTGTTTTTATTCTCATAAGGTTTACTCCCTGATATACCGCTGCCTACCCCCTTCGTAAGTGCAGGTCCTAAATGAGCTTTTTTCTCTGTTCACTCACCACAATCCAGATTCTTTTGGGGAGTTACCAGTACAGTAACCATACCAGGAAGTACTTAATTTATTAAGCTACTGCTTTTCTTAATCTCAGTGGAGATATTTACTGATAAACAGCTACCTACGCAGCATGTTCATGTCATTCCTAAATGAGCTTTTATCTCTCTCCCCTCACCACAAATCAGATTCTTCGGAGGAGTTCCCAGTACATTATCCTTTCCCCTGTGTAATTACCTTAACAAACTCCAGCTGTTTTTATTCTCAGAAGGTTTACTCCCTGATATACAGCTGCCTACCCCCTTCGTAAGTGCAGGTCCTAAATGAGCTATTTTCTCTGTTCCCTCACCACAATCCAGATTCTTTTGGGGAGTTACCAGTACAGTCACCATACTAGGAAGTACATAATTTATTAAGCTACTGCTTTTCTTAATCTCTGTGGAGATATTTAGTGATAAACAGCTTCCTACGCAGCATGTTCACGTCGTTCCTAAATGAGCTTTTATCTCTCTCCCCTCACCACAAATCAGATTCTTCTGAGGAGTTCCCAGTTTCATTATCCTTTCCCCTGTGTAATTACCTTAACAAGCTCCAGCTGTTTTTATTCTCAAAAGGTGTACTCCCTGATATACAGCTGCCTACCCCCTTCGTATGTGCAAGGCCTAAATGAGCTTTTTTCTCTGTTCCCTCACCACAATCCAGATTCTTTTGGGGAGTTACCAGTAAAGTAACCATACCAGGAAGTACTTAATTTGTTAAGCTACTGCTTTTCTTAATCTCAGTGGAGATATTTACTGATAAACAGCTACCTACGCAGCATTTTCATGTCGTGCCTAAATGAGCTTTTATCTCTCTCCCCTCACCACAAATCAGATTCTTTTGAGGAGTTCCCAGTACATTATCCTTTCCCCTGTGTAATTACCTTAACAAGCTCCAGCTCTTTTTATTCTCAGAAGCTTTACTCCCTGATATACAGCTGCCTACCCCCTTCGTAAGTGCAGGTCCTAAATGAGCTTTTTTCTCTGTTCCCTCACCACAATCCAGATTCTTTTGGGGAATTAACAGTACAGTAACCATACCAGGAAGTACTCAATTTATTAAGCTACTGCTTTTCTTAATCTCAGTGGAGATATTTACTGATAAACAGCTACCTACGCAGCATGTTGATGTCGTGCCTAATTGAGCTTTTATCTCTCTCCCCTCACCACAAATCAGATTCTTCTGAGGAGTTCCCAGTACATTATCCTTTCCCCTGTGTAATTACCTTAACAAGCTCCAGCTGTTTTTATTCTCAGAAGGTTTACTCCCTGATATACAGCTGCCTACCCCCCTGCGTAAGTGCAGGTCCTAAATGAACTTTTTTCTCTGTTCCCTCACCACAATCCAGAATCTTTTGGGGAGTTACCAGTACAGTAACCATACCAGGAAGTACTTAATTTATTAAGCTACTGCTTTTCTTAATCTCAGTGGAGATATTTACTGATAAACAGCTACCTACGCAGCATGTTCATGTCGTTCCTAAATGAGCTTTTATCTCTCTCCCCTCACCACACAAATCAGATTCTTCTGAGGAGTTCCCAGTACATTATCCTTTCCCCTTTGTAATTACCTTAACAAGCTCCAGCTGTTTTTATTCTCAGAGGGTTTACTCCCTGATATACAGCTGACTACCCCCTTCCTAAGTGCAGGTCCTATATGAGCTTTTTTCTCTGTTCCCTCACCCCAATCCAGATTTTTTTGGGGATTTACCAGTACAGTAACAATACCAGGAAGTACTTAATTTATTAAGCTACTGCTTTTCTTAATCTCAGTGGAGATATTTACTGATAAACAGCTACCTACGCAGCATGTTCATGTCGTTCCTAAATGAGCTTTTATCTCTCTCCCCTCACCACCAATCAGATTCTTCTGAGGAGTTCCCAGTACATTATCCTTTCCCCTGTGTAATTACCTTAACAAGCTCCAGCTGTTTTTATTCTCAGAAGGTTTACTCCCTGATATACAGCTGCCTACCCCCTTCGTAAGTGCAGGTCCTAAATGAGCTTTTTTCTCTGTTCCCTCACCTCAATCCAGATTTTTTTGGGGAGTTACCAGTACAGTAACCATACCAGGAAGTACTTAATTTATTAAGCTACTGCTTTTCTTAATCGCAGTGGAGATATTTACTGATAAACAGCTACCTACGCAGCATGCTCATGTCGTTCCTAAGTGAGCTTTTATCTCTCTCCCCTCACCACAAATCAGATTCTTCTGAGGAGTTCCAGTACATTATCCTTTCCCCTGTGTAATTACCTTAACAAGCTCCAGCTGTTTTTATTCTCAGAAGGTTTACTCCCTGATATACAGCTGCCTATCCCCTTCGTAATTGCAGGTCCTAAATGAGCTTTTTTATCTGTTCCCTCACCACAATCCAGATTCTTTTGGCGAGTTACCAGTACAGTAACCATACCAGGAAGTACTTAATTTATTAAGCTACTGCTTTTCTTAATCTCAGTGGAGATATTTACTGATAAACAGCTACATAAGCAGCATGTTCATGTAGTTCCTAAATGTGCTTTATCTCTCTCCCCTCACCACAAATCAGATTCTTCTGAGGAGTTCCCAGTACACTATGCTTTCCCCTGTGTAAATACCTTAACAAGCTCCAGCTGTTTTTATTCTCAGAAAGTTTACTCCCTGATATACAGCTGCCTACCCCCTTCGTAAGTGCAGGTCCTAAATGAGCTTTTTTCTCTGTTCCCTCACCACAATCCAGATTCTTTTGGGGAGTTACCAGTACAGTAACCATAAGAGGAAGTACTTAATTCATTAAGCTACTGCTTTTCTTAATCTCAGTGGAGATATATACTGATAAACAGCTACCTACGCAGCATGTTCATGTCGTTCCTAAATGAGCTTTTATCTCTCTCCCCTCACCACAAATCAGATTCTTCTGAGGAGTTCCCAGTACATTATCCTTTCCCCTGTGTAATTACCTTAACAAGCTCCAGCTGTTTTTATTCTCAGAAGGTTTACTCCCTGATATACAGCTGCCTACCCCCTTCGTACGTGCAGGTCCTAAATGAGCTTTTTTCTCTGTTCCCTCACCACAATCCAGATTGTTTTGGGGAGTTACCAGTACAGTAACCATACCAGGAAGTACTTAATTTATGAAGCTACTACTTTTCTTAATCTCAGTAGAGACATTTACTGATAAACAGCTCCCTACGCAGCATGTTCAGGTCGTTCCTAAATGAGCTTTTATCTCTCTCCCCTCACCACAAATCAGATTCTTCTGAGGAGTTCCCAGTACATTATTCTTTCCCCTGTGTAATTACCTTAACAAGCTCCAGCTGTTTTTATTCTCAGAAGGTTTACTCCCTGATATACAGCTGCCTACCCCCTTCGTAAGTGCAGGTCCTAAATGAGCTTTTCTCTCTGTTCCCTCACCACAATCCAGATTCTTTTGGGGAGTTACCAGTACAGTATCCATAGCAGGAAGTACTTAATTTATTAAGCTACTGCTTTTCTTAAACTCAGTGGAGATATTTACTGATAAACAGCTACGTAAGCAGCATGTTCTTTTCGTTCCTAAATGAGCTTTAATCTGTCTCCACTCACCACAAATAAGATTCTTCTGAGGAATTCCCAGTACATCGTCCTTTCCACTGTGTAATTACCTTAACAAGCTCCAGCTGTTTTTATTCTCCGAAGGTTTACTCCCTGATATACAGCTGCCTACCCCCTTCGTAAGTGCAGGTCCTAATGAGCTTTTTTCTCTGTTCCCTCACCACAATCCAGATTCTTTTGGGGAGTTACCAGTACAGTAACAATACCAGGAAGTACTTAATTTATTAAGCTACTGCTTTTCTTAATCTCAGTGGAGATATTTACTGATAAACAGCTACCTACGCAGCATGTTCATGTCGTTCCTAAATGAGCTTTTATCTCTCTCCCCTCACCACAAATCAGATTGTTCTGAGGAGTTCCCAGTACATTATCCTTTCCCCTGAGTAATTACCTTAACAAGCTCCAGCTGTTTTTATTCTCAGAAGGTTTACTCCCTGATATACAGCTGCCTACCCCCTTCGTAAGTGCAGGTCCTAAATGAGCTTTTTTCTCTGTTCCCAAACCACAATCCAGATTCTTTTTGGGAGTTACCAGTACAGTAACCATACCTGGAAGTACTTAATTTATTAAGCTACTGCTTTTCTTAATCTCAGTGGAGATATTTACTGATAAACAGCTACGTACGCAGCATGTTCATGTCGTTCCTAAATGAGCTTTTATCTCTCTCCCCTCACCACAAATCAGATTCTTCTGAGGAGTTCCCAGTACTTTATCCTTTCCCCTGTGTAATTACCTTAACAAGCTCCAGCTGTTTTTATTCTCAGAAGGTTTACTCCCTGATATACAGCTGCCTACCCCCTTCGAAAGTGCAGGTCTTAAATGAGCTTTTTTCTCTGTTAACTCACCAAAATCCAGATTCTTTGGGGAGTTACCAGTACAGTAACCATACCAGGAAGTACTTAATTTATTAAGCTACTGCTTTTCTTAATCTCAGTGGAGATATTTACTGATAAACAGCTACCTACGCAGCATGTTCATGTCGTTCCTAAATGAGCTTTTATCTCTCTCCCCTCACCACAAATCAGATTCTTCTGAATTGTTCCCAGTACATTATCCTTTCCCTGTGTAATTACCTTAACAAGCTCCAGCTGTTTTTATTCTCAGAAGGTTTACTCCCTGATATACAGCTGCCTACCCCCTTTGTAAGTGCAGGTCCTAAATGAGCTTTTTTCTCTGTTCCCTCACCACAATCCAGATTCTTTTGGGGAGTTACCAGTACAGTAACAATACCAGGAAGTACTTAATTTATTAAGCTACTGCTTTTCTTAATCTCAGTGGAGATATTTACTGATAAACAGCTACCTACGCAGCATGTTCATGTCTTTCTTAAATGAACTTTTATCTCTCTCCACTCACCACAAATCAGATTCTTCTGAGGAGTTCCCAGTACATTATCCTTTCCCCTGTGTAATTACCTTAAAAAGCTCCAGCTGTTTTTATTCTCATAAGGTTTACTCCATGATATACAGCTGCCTACCCCCTTCGTAAGTGCAGGTCCTAAATGAGCTTTTTTCTCTGTTCCCTCACCGCAATCCAGATTCTGTTGGGGAGTTACCAGTACAGTAACCATACCAGGAAGTACTTAATTTATTAAGCTACTGCTTTTCTTAATCTCAGAGGAGATATTTACTGATAAACAGCTACCTACGCAGCATGTTCATGTCATTCCTAAATGAGCTTTAATCTCTCTCCCCTCTCCAGAAATCAGATTCTTCTGAGGATTTCCCAGTACATTATCCTTTCCCCTGTGTAATTACCTTAACAAGCTCCAGCTGTTTTTATTCTCAGAAGGTTTACTCCCTGATATACAGCTGCCTACCCCCTTCGAAAGTGCAGGTCCTAAATGAGCTTTTTTCTCTGTTCCCTCGATACAATCCAGATTCTTTTGGGGAGTTACCAGTACAGTAACCATACCAGGAAGTACTTAATTTATTATGCTACTGCTTTTCTTAATCTCAGTGGAGATATTTACTGATAAACAGCTACGTACGCAGCATGTTCTTGTCGTTCCTAAATGAGCTTTTATCTCTCTCCCCTCACCACAAATCAGATTCTTCCAAATTGTTCCCAGTACATTATCCTTTCCCCTGTGTAATTACCTTAACAAGCTCCAGCTGTCTTTATTCTCAGAAGGTTTACTCCCTGATATACAGCTGCCTACCCCCTTCGTAAGTGCAGGTCCTAAATGAGCTTTTTTCTCTGTTCCCTCACCACAATCCAGATTCTTTTGGGGAGTTACCAGTACAGTAACCATACCAGGAAGTACTTAATTTATTAAGCTACTGCTTTTCTTAATCTCAGAGGAGATATTTACTGATAAACAGCTACCTACGCAGCATGTTCATGTCGTTCCTAAATGAGCTTTTATCTCTCTCCCCTCACCACAAATCAGATTCTTCTGGGGAGTTCCCAGTACATTATCCTTTCCCCTGTGTAATTAACTTGACAAGCTCCAGCTGTTTTTATTCTCAGAAGGTTTACTCCCTGATATACAGCTGCCTACCCCCTTCGTAAGTGCAGGTCCTAAATGAGCTTTTTTCTCTGTTCCCAAACCACAATCCAGATTCTGTTGGGGAGTTACCAGTACAGTAACCATACCAGGAAGTACTTAATTTATGAAGCTACTGCTTTTCTTAATCTCAGTGGAGATATTTACTGATAAACAGCTACGTACGCAGCATGTTCATGTCGTTCCTAAATGAGCTTTTATCTCTCTCCCCTCACCACAAATCAGATTCTTCTGAGGAGTTCCCAGTACTTTATCCTTTCCCCTGTGTAATTACCTTAACAAGCTCCAGCTGTTTTTATTCTCAGAAGGTTTACTCCCTGATATACAGCTGCCTACCCCCTTCGTAAGTGCCGGTCCTAAATGAGCTTTATTCTCTCTTCCCTCACCACAATCCAGATACTTTTGGGGAGTTACCAGTACAGTAACCATACCAGAAAGTACTTAATTTAATAAGCTACTGCTTTTCTTAATCTCAGTGGAGATATTTACTGATAAACAGCTACCTACGCAGCATGTTCATGTCGTTCCTAAATGAGCTTTTATCTCTCTCCCCTCACCACAAATCAGATTCTTATGAGGAGTTCCCAGTACATGATCCTTTCCCCTGTGTAATTATCTTAACAAGCTCCACCTGTTTTTATTCTCAGAAGGTTTACTCCCTGATATACAGCTGGCTACCCCCTTCGTCAGTGCAGGTCCTAAATGAGCTTTTTTCTCTGTTCCCTCACCACAATCCAGATTCTTTTGGGGAGTTACCAGTACAGTAACCATACCAGGAAGTACTTAATTTATTAAGCTACTGCTTTTCTTAATCTCAGTGGAGATATTTACTGATAAACAGCTACCTACGCAGCATGTTCATGTCGTTCCAAAATGAGCTTTTATCTCTCTCCCCTCACCACCAATCAGATTCTTCTGAGGAGTTCCCCGTACATTATCCTTTCCCCTGTGTAATTACCTTAACAAGCTCCAGCTGTTTTTATTCTCAGAAGGTTTATTTCCTGATATACAGCTGCCTACCCCCTTCGTCAGTGCAGGTCCTAAATGAGCTATTTTCTCTGTTCCCTCACCACAATCCAGATTCTTTTGTGGAGTTACCAGTACAGTAACCATACCAGGAAGTACTTAATTTATTAAGCTACTGCTTTTCTTAATCTCAGTGGAGTTATTTACTGATAAACAGCTACCTACGCAGCATGTTCATGTCGTTCCTAAATGAGCTTTATCTCTATCCCCTCACCACAAATCAGATTCTTCTGAGGAGTTCCCAGTACTTTATAATTTCCCCTGTGTAATTACCTTAACAAGCTCCAGCTGTTTTTATTCTCAGAAGGTTTACTCCCTGATATACAGCTGCCTACCCCCTGCATAAGTGCAGGTCCTAAATGAGCGTTTTTCTCTGTTCCCTCACCACAATCCAGATTCTTTTGGGGAGTTACCAGTAGAGTTACCATACCAGGAAGTACTTAATTTATTAAGCTACTGCTTTTCTTCATCTCAGTGGAGATATTTACTGATAAACAGCTACGTACGCAGCATGTTCATGTCGTTCCTAAATGAGCTTTTATCTCTCTCCCCTCACCACAAATCAGATTCTTCTGAGGAGTTCCCAGTACATTATCCTTTCCCCTGTGTAATTACCTTAACAAGCTCCAGCTGTTTTTATTCTCAGAAGGTTTACTCCCTGATATACAGCTGCCTACCCCCTTCGTAAGTGCAGGTCCTAAATGAGCTTTTTTCTCTGTTCCCTCACCACATTCCAGATTCTTTTGGGGAGTTACCAGTACAGTACCCATACCAGGAAGTACTTAATTTATTAAGCTACTGCTTTTCTTAATCTCAGTGGAGATATTTACTGATAAACAGCTACCTACGCAGCATGTTCATGTCGTTCCTAAATGAGCTTTTATCTCTCTCCCCTCACCACAAATCAGATTCTTCTGAGGAGTTCCCAGTACATTATCCTTTCCCCTGTGTAATTACCTTAACAAGCTCCAGCTGTTTTTATTCTCAGAAGGTTCACTCCCTGATATACAGCTGCCTACCCCCTGCGTAAGTGCAGGTCCTAAATGAGCTTTTTTCTCTGTTACCTCACCACAATCCAGATTCTTTTGGGGAGTTACCAGTACAGTAACCATACCAGGAAGTACTTAATTTATTAAGCTACTGCTTTTCTTAATCTCAGTGGAGATATTTCCTGATAAACAGCTACCTACGCAGCATGTTCACGTCGTTCCTAAATGAGCTTTTATCTCTCTCCCCTCACCACAAATCAGATTCTTCTGAGGAGTTCCCAGTACATTATCCTTTCCCCTGTGTAATTACCTTAACAAGCTCCAGCTTTTTTTATTCTCAGAAGGTTTACTCCCTGATATACAGCTGCCTACCCTCTTCGTAAGTGCAGGTCCTAAATGAGCTTTTTTCTCTGTTCCCTCACCACAATCCAGATTCTTTTGGGGAGTTACCAGTACAGTAACCATACCAGGAAGTACTTAATTTATTAAGCTACTGCTTTTCTTAATCTCAGTGGAGATATTTACTGATAAACAGCTACCTACGCAGCATGTTCATGTCGTTCCTAAATGAGCTTTTATCTCTCTCCCCTCACCACAAATCAGATTCTTCTGAATCGTTCCCAGTACTTTATAATTAACCCTGTGGAATTACCTTAACAAGCTCCAGCTGTTTTTATTCTCAGAAGGTTTACTCCCTGATATACAGCTGCCTACCCCCTTCGTCAGTGCAGGTCCTAAATGAGCTTTTTTCTCTGTTCCCTCACCACAATCCAGATTCTTTTGGGGAGTTACCAGTACAGTAACCATACCAGGAAGTACTGAATTTATTAAGCTACTGCTTTTCTTAATCTCAGTGGAGATATTTACTGATAAACAGCTACCTACGCAGTATGTTCATGTCGTTCCAAAATGAGCTTTTATCTCTCTCCCCTCACCACCAATCAGATTCTTCTGAGGAGTTCCCCGTACATTATCCTTTCCCCTGTGTAATTACCTTAACAAGCTCCAGCTGTTTTTATTCTCAGAAGGTTTACTCCCTGATATACAGCTGCCTACCCCCTTCGTAAGTGCAGGTCCTAAATGAGCTTTTTTCTCTGTTCCCTCACCACAATCCAGATTCTTTTGGGGAGTTACCAGTACAGTAACCATACCAGGAAGTACTTAATTTATTAAGCTACTGCTTTTCTTAATCTCAGTGGAGATATTTACTGATAAACAGCTACCTACGCAGCATGTTCATGTCGTTCCTAAATGAGCTTTTATCTCTCGCCCCTCACCACAAATCAGATTCTTATGAGGAGTTCCCAGTACATGATCCTTTCCCCTGTGTAATTATCTTAACAAGCTCCACCTGTTTTTATTCTCAGAAGGTTTACTCCCTGATATACAGCTGCCTACCCCCTTCGTAAGTGCAGGTCCTAAATGAGCTTTTTTCTCTGTTCCCTCAACACAATCCAGATTCTTTTGGGGAGTTACCAGTACAGTAACCATACCAGGAAGTACTGAATTTATTAAGCTACTGCTTTTCTTAATCTCAGTGTAGATATTTACTGATAAACAGCTACCTACGCAGCATGTTCATGTAGTTCCTAAATGAGCTTTTATCTCTCTCCCCTCACCACAAATCTGATTCTTCTCTGGAGTTCCCAGTACATTATCCTTTCCCCTGTGTAATTAACTTAACAAGCTCCAGCTGTTTTTATTCTCAGAAGGTTTACTCCCTGATATACAGCTGCCTACCCCCTTCGTAAGTGCCGGTCATAAATGAGCTTTTTTCTCTGTTCCCTCACCACAATCCAGATTCTTTTGGGGAGTTTCCAGTACAGTAACCATACCAGGAAGTACTTAATTTATTAAGCTACTGCTTTTCTTAATCTCAGTGGAGATATTTACTGAAAAACAGCTACCTACGCAGTATGTTCATGTCGTTCCTAAATGAGCTTTTATCTCTCTCCCCTCACCACAAATCAGATTCTTCTGAGGAGTTCCCAGTACATTATCCTTTCCACTCTGTAATTACCTTAACAAGCTACAGCTGTTTTTATTCTCAGAAGATTTACTCCCTGATATACAGCTGCCTACCCCCTTCGTCAGTCCAGGTATTAAATGAGATTTTTTCTCTGTTCCCTCACCACAATCCAGATTCTTTTGGGGAGTTACCAGTACAGTAACCATACGAGGAAGTACTTAATTTATTAAGCTACTGTTTTTCTTAATCTCAGTGTAGATATTTACTGATAAACAGCTACCTACGCAGCATGTTCATGTAGTTCCTAAATGAGCTTTTATCTCTCTCCCCTCACCACAAATCTGATTCTTCTCTGGAGTTCCCAGTACATTATCCTTTCCCCTGTGTAATTAACTTAACAAGCTCCAGCTGTTTTTATTCTCAGAAGGTTTACTCCCTGATATACAGCTGCCTACCCCCTTCGTAAGTGCCGGTCATAAATGAGCTTTTTTCTCTGTTCCCTCACCACAATCCAGATTCTTTTGGGGAGTTTCCAGTACAGTAACCATACCAGGAAGTACTTAATTTATTAAGCTACTGCTTTTCTTAATCTCAGTGGAGATATTTACTGAAAAACAGCTACCTACGCAGTATGTTCATGTCGTTCCTAAATGAGCTTTTATCTCTCTCCCCTCACCACAAATCAGATTCTTCTGAGGAGTTCCCAGTACATTGTCCTTTCCACTCTGTAATTACCTTAACAAGCTACAGCTGTTTTTATTCTCAGAAGGTTTACTCCCTGATATACAGCTGCCTACCCCCTTCGTCAGTCCAGGTATTAAATGAGATTTTTTCTCTGTTCCCTCACCACAATCCAGATTCTTTTGGGGAGTTACCAGTACAGTAACCATACGAGGAAGTACTTAATTTATTAAGCTACTGCTTTTCTTAATCTCAGTGGAGATATTTACTGATAAACAGCTACCTACGCAGCATGTTCATGTCGTTCCTAAATGAGCTTTTATCTCTCTTCCCTCACCAAAAATCAGATTCTTCTGAGGAGTTCCCAGTATATTATCCTTTCCCCTGTGTAATTACCTTAACAAGTTCCAGCTGTTTTTATTCTCAGAAGGATTACTCCCTGATATACAGCTGCCTACCTCCTTCGAAAATGCAGGTCCTAAATGAGCTTTTTTCTCTGTTAACTCACCACAATCCAGATTCTTAGGGGAGTTACCAGTACAGTATCCATACCAGGAAGTACTTAATTTATTAAGCTACTGCTTTTCTTAATCTCAGTGGAGATATTTACTGATAAACAGCTACCTACGCAGCATGTTCATGTCGTTCATAAATGAGCTTTTATCTCTCTCCCCTCACCACAAATCAGATTCTTCTGAATTGTTCCCAGTACTTTATAATTAACCCTTGGAATTACCTTAACAAGCTCCAGCTGTTTTTATTCTCAGAAGGTTTACTCCCTGATATACAGCTGGCTACCCCCTTCGTCAGTGCAGGTCCTAAATGAGCTTTTTTCTCTGTTCCCTCACCACAATCCAGATTCTTTTGGGGAGTTACCAGTACAGTAACCATACCAGGAAGTACTTAATTTATTAAGCTACTGCTTTTCTTAATCTCAGTGGAGATATTTACTGATAAACAGCTACCTACGCAGCATGTTCATGTCGTTCCAAAATGAGCTTTTATCTCTCTCCCCTCACCACCAATCAGATTCTTCTGAGGAGTTCCCCGTACATTATCCTTTCCCCTGTGTAATTACCTTAACAAGCTCCAGCTGTTTTTATTCTCAGAAGGTTTACTCCCTGATATACTGCTGCCTACCCCCTTCGTCAGTGCAGGTCCTAAATGAGCTATTTTCTCTGTTCCCTCACCACAATCCAGATTCTTTTGTGGAGTTACCAGTACAGTAACCATACCAGGAAGTACTTAATTTACTAAGCTACTGCTTTTCTTAATCTCAGTGGAGTTATTTACTGATAAACAGCTACCTACGCAGCATGTTCATGTCGTTCCTAAATGAGCTTTATCTCTATCCGCTCACTACAAATCAGATTCTTCTGAGGAGTTCCCAGTACTTTATAATTTCCCCTGTGTAATTACCTTAACAAGCTCCAGCTGTTTTTATTCTCAGAAGGTTTACTCCCTGATATACAGCTGCCTACCCCCTGCATAAGTGCAGGTCCTAAATGAGCGTTTTTCTCTGTTCCCTCACCACAATCCAGATTCTTTTGGGGAGTTACCAGTACAGTTACCATACCAGGAAGTACTTAATTTATTAAGCTACTGCTTTTCTTCATCTCAGTGGAGATATTTACTGATAAACAGCTACGTACGCAGCATGTTCATGTCGTTCCTAAATGAGCTTTTATCTCTCTCCCCTCACCACAAATCAGATTCTTCTGAGGAGTTCCCAGTACATTATCCTTTCCCCTGTGTAATTACCTTAACAAGCTCCAGCTGTTTTTATTCTCAGAAGGTTTACTCCCTGATATACAGCTGCCTACCCCCTTCGTAAGTGCAGGTCCTAAATGAGCTTTTTTCTCTGTTCCCTCACCACAATCCAGATTCTTTTGGGGAGTTTCCAGTACAGTAACCATACCAGGAAGTACTTAATTAATTAAGCTACTGCTTTTCTTAATCTCAGTGGAGATATTTACTGATAAACAGCTACCTACGCAGCATGTTCATGTCGTTCCTAAATGAGCTTTTATCTCTCTGCCCTCACCACAAATCAGATTCTTCTGAGGAGTTCCCAGTATATTATCCTTTCCCCTGTGTAATTACCTTAACAAGTCCCAGCTGTTTTTATTCTCAGAAGGATTACTCCCTGATATACAGCTGCCTACCCCCTTCGAAAGTGCAGGTCCTAAATGAGCTTTTTTCTCTGTTAACTCACCACAATCCAGATTCTTAGGGGAGTTACCAGTACAGTATCCATACCAGGAAGTACTTAATTTATTAAGCTACTGCTTTTCTTAATCTCAGTGGAGATATTTACTGATAAACAGCTACCTACGCAGCATGTTCATGTCGTTCATAAATGAGCTTTTATCTCTCTCCCCTCACCACAAATCAGATTCTTCTGAATTGTTCCCAGTACTTTATAATTAACCCTTGGAATTACCTTAACAAGCTCCAGCTGTTTTTATTCTCAGAAGGTTTACTCCCTGATATACAGCTGGCTACCCCCTTCGTCAGTGGAGGTCCTAAATGAGCTTTTTTCTCTGTTCCCTCACCACAATCCAGATTCTTTTGGGGAGTTACCAGTACAGTAACCATACCAGGAAGTACTTAATTTATTAAGCTACTGCTTTTCTTAATCTCAGTGGAGATATTTCCTGATAAACAGCTACCTACGCAGCAAGTTCATGTCGTTCCTAAATGACCTTTTATCTCTCTACCCTCACCACAAATCAGATTCTTCTGAGGAGTTCCCAGTACGTTATCCTTTCCCCTGTGTAATTACCTTAACAAGCTCCAGCTGTTTTTATTCTCAGAAGGTTTACTCCCTGATATACAGGTGCCTACCGCCTGCGTAAGTGCAGGTCCTAAATGAGCTTTTTTCTCTGTTCCCTCACCACAATCCAGATTCTTTTGGGGAGTTACCAGTACAGTAACCATACGAGGAAGTACTTAATTTATTAAGCTACTTCTTTTCTTAATCTCAGTGGAGATATTTCCTGATAAACAGCTACCTACGCCGCATGTTCATGTCGTTCCTAAATGAGCTTTTATCTCTCTCCCCTCACCACAAATCAGATTCTTCTGAGGAGTTCCCAGTACATTATCCTTTCCCCTGTGTAATTACCTTAACAAGCTCCAGCTGTTTTTATTCCCAGAAGGTTTACTCCCTGATATACAGCTGCCTACCCCCTTCGTAAGTGCTGGTCCTAAATGAGCTTTTTTCTCTGTTCCCTCACCACAATCCAGATTCTTTTGTGGAGTTACCAGTACAGTACCCATACCAAGAAGTACTTAATTTATTAAGCTACTGCTTTTCTTAATCTCAGTGGAGATATTTCCTGATAAACAGCTACCTACGCAGCATGTTCATGTCGTTCCTAAATGAGCTTTTATCTCTCTCCCTTCACCACAAATCAGATTCTTCTGAGGAGTTCCCAGTACATTATCCTTTCCCCTGTGTAATTACCTTAACAAGCTCCAGCTGTATTTATTCTCAGAAGGTTTACTCTCTGATATACAGCTGCCTACCACCTTCGTAAGTGCAGGTCCTAAATGAGCTTTTTTCTCTCTACCCTCACCACAATCCAGATTCTTTTGGGGAGTTACCAGTACAGTAACCATACCAGGAAGTCTTAATTTATTAAGCTACTGCTTTTCTTAATCTCAGTGGAGATATTTACTGATAAACAGCTACCTACGCAGCATGTTTCTGTCGTTCCTAAATGAGCTTTTATCTCTCTCCCCTCACCACAAATCAGATTCTTCTGAGGAGTTCCCAGTACATTATCCTTTCCCCTGTGTAATTACCTTAACAAGCTCCAGCTGTTTTTATTCTCAGAAGGTTTACTCCCTGTTATACTGCTGGCTAACCCCTTCATAAGTGCAAGTCCTAAATGAGCTTTTATCTCTGTTCCTTCACCACAATCCAGATTCTTTTGGGGAGTTACCAGTACAATAACCATACCAGGAAGTACTTCATTTATTAAGCTACTGCTTTTCTTAATCTCAGTGGAGATATTTACTGATAAACAGCTACCTACGCAGCATGTTCATGTCGTTCCTAAATGAGCTTTTATCTCTCTCCCCTCACCACAAATCAGATTCTTCTGAATCGTTCCCAGTACTTTATAATTAACCCTGTGGAATTACCTTAACAAGCTCCAGCTGTTTTTATTCTCAGAAGGTTTACTCCCTGATATACAGCTGCCTACTCCCTTCGTAATTGCAGGTCCTAAATGAGCTTTTTTCTCTGTTCCCTCACCACAATCCAGATTCTTTTGGGGAGTTACCAGTACAGGAAACATAACAGGAAGTACTTAATATATTAAGCTACTGCTTTTCTTAATCTCAGTGGAGATATTTCCTGATAAACAGCTACGTAGGCAGCATGTTCATGTCGTTCATAAATGAGCTTTTATCTCTCTCCCCTCACCACAAATCAGATTCTTCTGAGGAGTTCCCAGTACATTATCCTTTCCCCTGTGTAATTACCTTAACAAGCTCAAGCTGTTTTTATTCTCAGAAGGTTTACTCGCTGATATACAGCTGCCTACCCCCTTCGTAAGTGCAGGTCCTAAATGAGCTTTTTTCTCTGTTCCCTCACCACAATCCAGATTCTTTTGGGGAGTTACCAGTACAGTACCCATACCAAGAAGTACTTAATTTATTAAGCTACTGCTTTTCTTAATCTCAGTGGAGATATTTACTGATAAACAGCTACCTCCGCAGCATGTTCATGTCGTTCCTAAATGAGCTTTTATCTCTCTCCCCTCACCACAAATCAGATTCTTCTGAGGAGTTCCCAGTACATTATCCTTTCCCCTGAGTAATTACCTTAACAAGCTCCAGCTGTTTTTATTCTCAGAAGGTTTACTCCCTGATATACAGCTGCCTAACCCCTTCGTAAGTGCAGGTCCTAAATGAGCTTTTTTCTCTGTTCCCTCACCACAATCCAGATTCTTTTGGGGAGTTACCAGTACAGTACCCATACCAAGAAGTACTTAATTTATTAAGCTACTGCTTTTCTTTTTCTCAGTGGAGATATTTACTGATAAACAGTTACCTACGCAGCATGTTCATGTCGTTCCTAAATGAGCTTTTATCTCTTTCCTCTCACCACAAATCAGATTCTTCTGAGGATTTCCCAGTACATTATCCTTTCCCCTGTGTAATTACCTTAACAAGCTCCAGCTGTATTTATTCTCAGAAGTTTTACTCACTGATATACAGCTGCCTACCACCTTCGTAAGTGCAGGTCCTAAATGAGCTTTTTTCTCTCTACCCGCACCACAATCCAGATTCTTTTGGAGAGTTACCAGTACAGTAACCATACCAGGAAGTACTTAATTTATTAAGCTACTGCTTTTCTTAATCTCAGTGGAGATATTTACTGATAAACAGCTACCTACGCATTATGTTCATGTCGTTCCTAAATGAGCTTTTATCTCTCTCCCCTCACCACAAATCAGATTCTTCTGAGGAGTTCCCAGTACATTATCCTTTCCCCTGTGTAATTACCTTAACAAGCTCCAGCTGTTTTTATTCTCAGAAGGTTTACTCCCTGATATACAGCTGCCTACCCCCTGCATAAGTGCAGGTCCTAAGTGAGCGTTTGTATCTGTTCCCTCACCACTATCCAGATTCTTTTTGGGAGTTACCAGTACAGTTACCATACCAGGAAGTACTTTATTTATTAAGCTACTGCTTTTCTTCATCTCAGTGGAGATATTTACTGATAAACAGCTACGTACGCAGCATGTTCATGTCGTACCTAAATGAGCTTTTATCTCTCTCCCCTCACCACAAATCAGATTCTTCTGAGGAGTTCCCAGTACATTATCCTTTCCCCTGTGTAATTACCTTAACAAGCTCCAGCTGTTTTTATTCTCAGAAGGTTTACTCCCTGATATACAGCTGCCTACCTCCTTCGTAAGTGCAGGTCCTAAATGAGATTTTTCTCTGTTCCCTCACCACAATCCAGATTCTTTTGGGAGTTACCAGTACAGTAACCGTAGCAGGAAGTACTTAATTTATTAAGCTACTGCTTTTCTTAATCTCAGTGGAGATATTTACTGATAAACAGCTACCTACGCAGCATGTTCATGTCGTTCCTAAATGAGCTTTTATCTCTTTCCCCTCACCACAAATCAGATTCTTCTGAGGATTTCCCATTACATTATCCTTTCCCCTGTGTAATTACCTTAACAAGCTCCAGCTGTTTTTATTCTCAGAAGGTTTACTCCCTGATATACAGCTGCCTACCCCCTTCGTAAGTGCAGGTCCTAAATGAGGTTTTTTCTCTCTTCCCTCACCACAATCCAGATTCTTTTGGGGAGTTACCAGTACAGTAACCATACAGGAAGTACTTAATTTATTAAGCTACTGCTTTTCTTAATCTCAGTGGATATATTTCCTGATAAACAGCTACGTACGCAGCATGTTCATGTCGTTCCTAAATGAGCTTTTATCTCTCTCCCCTCACCACAAATCAGATTCTTCTGAGGAGTTCCCAGTACATTATCCTTTCCCCTGTGTAATTACCTTAACAAGCTCCAGCTGTTTTTATTCTCAGAAGGTTTACTCGCTGATATACAGCTGCCTACCCCCTTCGTAAGTGCAGGTCCTAAATGAGCTTTTTTCTCTGTTCCCTCACCACAATCCAGATTCTTTTGGGGAGTTACCAGTACAGTAACCACACAAGGATGTACTTAATTTATTAAGCTACTGCTTTTCTTAATCTCAGAGGAGATATTTACTGATAAACAGCTACCTACGCAGCATGTTCATGTCGTTCCTAAATGAGCTTTTATCTCTCACCCCTCACCACAAATCAGATTCTTCTGAGGAGTTCCCAGTACATTATCCTTTCCCCTGTGTAATTACCTTAACAAGTTCCAGCTGTTTTTATTCTCAGAAGGTTTACTCCCTGATATACTGCTGCCTAACCCCTTCATAAGTGCAGGTCCTAAATGAGCTTTTATCTCTGTTCCCTCACCACAATCCAGATTCTTTTGGGGAGTTACCAGTACAGTAACCATACCAGGAAGTACTTAATTTATTAAGCTACTGCTTTTCTTAATCTCAGTGGAGATATTTACTGATAAACAGCTACCTACGCATTATGTTCACGTCGTTCTTAAATGAGCTTTTATCTCTCTCCCCTCACCACAAATCAGATTCTTCTGAGGAGTTCTCAGTACATTATCCTTTCCCCTGTGTAATTACCTTAACAAGCTCCAGCTGTTTTTATTTTCAGAAGGTTTACTCCGTGATATACAGGTGCCTACCCCCTGCGTAAGTGCAGGTCCTAAATGAGCTTTTTTCTCTGTTCCCTCACCATAATCCAGATTCTTTTGGGGAGTTACCAGTACAGTAACCATACCAGGAAGTACTTAATTTATTAAGCTACTGCTTTTCTTAATCTCAGTGGAGATATTTCCTGATAAACAGCTACCTACGCAGCATGTTCATGTCGTTCCTAAATGAGCTTTTATCTCTCTCCCCTCACCACAAATCAGATTCTTCGGAGGAGTTCCCAGTACATTATCCTTTCCCCTGTGTAATTACCTTAACAAGCTCCAGCTGTTTTTATTCTCAGAAGCTTTACTCCCTGATATACAGCTGCCTACCCCCTTCGTAAGTGCAGGTCCTAAATGAGCTTTTTTCTCTGTTCCCTCACCACAATCCAGATTCTTTTGGGGAGTTACCAGTACAGTAACCATACCAGGAAGTACTTAATTTATTAAGCTACTGCTTTTCTTAATCTCAGTGGAGATATTTACTGATAAACAGCTACCTACGCAGCATGTTCATGTCGTTCCTAAATGAGCTTTTATCTCTCTCCCCTCACCACAAATCAGATTCTTCTGAGGAGTTCCCAGTACATTATCCTTTCCCCTGTGTAATTACCTTAACAAGCTCCAGCTGTTTTTATTCGCAGAAGGTTTACTCCCTGATATACAGCTGCCTACCCCCTTCGTAAGTGCAGGTCCTAAATGAGCTTTTTTCTCTGTTCCCTCACCACAATCCAGATTCTTTTGGGGAGTTACCAGTACAGTAACCATACCAGTAAGTATTTAATTTATTAAGCTACTGCTTTTCTTAATCTCAGTGGAGATATTTACTGATAAACAGCTACGTACCCAGCATGTTCATGTCGTTCCTAAATGAGCTTTTATCTCTCTCCCCTCACCACAAATCAGATTCTTCTGAGGATTTCCCAGTACATTATCCTTTCCCCTGTGTAATTACCTTAACAAGCTCCAGCTGTATTTATTCTCAGAAGGTTTACTCACTGATATACAGCTGCCTACCACCTTCGTAAGTGCAGGTCCTAAATGAGCTTTTTTCTCTCTACCCTCACCACAATCCAGATTCTTTTGGGGAGTTACCAGTACAGTAACCATACCAGGAAGTACTTAATTTATTAAGCTACTGCTTTTCTTAATCTCAGTGGAGATATTTACTGATAAACAGCTACCTACGCATCATGTTCCCGTCGTTCCTAAATGAGCTTTTATCTCTCTCCCCTCACCACAAATCAGATTCTTCTGAGGAGTTCCCAGTACATTATCCTTTCCCCTGTGTAATTACCTTAACAAGCTCCAGCTGTTTTTATTCTCAGAAGGTTTACTCCCTGATATACTGCTACCTAACCCCTTCATAAGTGCAGGTCCTAAATGAGCTTTTATCTCTGTTCCCTCACCACAATCCAGATTCTTTGGGGGAGTTACCAGTACAGTAACCATACCAGGAAGTACTTAATTTATTAAGCTACTGCTTTTCTTAATCTCAGTGGAGATATTTACTGATAAACAGCTACCTACTCATTATGTTCACGTCGTTCTCAAATGAGCTTTTATCTCTCTCCCCTCACCACAAATCAGATTCTTCTGAGGAGTTCCCAGTACATTATCCTTTCCCCTGTGTAATTACCTTAACAAGCTCCAGCTGTTTTTATTCTCAGAAGGTTTACTCCGTGATATACAGCTGCCTACCCCCTGCGTGAGTGCAGGTCCTAAATGAGCTTTTTTCTCTGTTCCCTCACCACAATCCAGATTCTTTTGGGGAGTTACCAGTACAGTAACCATACCAGGAAGTACTTAATTTATTAAGCTACTGCTTTTCTTAATCTCAGTGGAGATATTTCCTGATAAACAGCTACCTACGCAGCATGTTCATGTCGTTCCTAAATGAGCTTTTATCTCTCTCCCCTCACCACAAATCAGATTCTTCGGAGGAGTTCCCAGTACATTATCCTTTCCCCTGTGTAATTACCTTAACAAGCTCCAGCTGTTTTTATTCTCAGAAGGTTTACTCCCTGATATACAGCTGCCTACCCCCTTCGTAAGTGCAGGTCCTAAATGAGCTTTTTTCTCTGTTCCCTCACCACAATCCAGATTCTTTTGGGGAGTTACCAGTACAGTAACCATACCAGGAAGTACTTAATTTATTAAGCTACTGCTTTTCTTAATCTCAGTGGAGATATTTACTGATAAACAGCTACGTACGCAGCATGTTCATGTCGTTCCTAAATGAGCTTTTATCTCTCTCCCCTCACCACAAATCAGATTCTTCGGAGGAGTTCCCAGTACATTATCCTTTCCCCTGTGTAATTACCTTAACAAGCTCCAGCTGTTTTTATTCTCAGAAGCTTTACTCCCTGATATACAGTTGCCTACCCCCTTCGTAAGTGCAGGTCCTAAATGAGCTTTTTTCTCTGTTCCCTCACCACAATCCAGATTCTTTTGGGGAGTTACCAGTACAGTAACCATACCAGGAAGTACTTAATTTATTAAGCTACTGCTTTTCTTAATCTCAGTGGAGATATTTACTGATAAACAGCTACATACGCAGCATGTTCATGTCGTTCCTAAATGAGCTTTTATCTCTCTCCCCTCACCACAAATCAGATTCTTCTGAGGAGTTCCCAGTACATTATCCTTTCCCCTGTGTAATTACCTTAACAAGCTCCAGCTGTTTTTATTCGCAGAAGGTTTACTCCCTGATATACAGCTGCCTACCCCCTTCGTAAGTGCAGGTCCTAAATGAGCTTTTTTCTCTGTTCCCTCACCACAATCCAGATTCTTTTGGGGAGTTACCAGTACAGTAACCATACCAGTAAGTATTTAATTTATTAAGCTACTGCTTTTCTTAATCTCAGTGGAGATATTTACTGATAAACAGCTACGTACCCAGCATGTTCAGGTCGTTCCTAAATGAGCTTTTATCTCTCTCCCCTCACCACAAATCAGATTCTTCTGAGGAGTTCCCAGTACATTATCCTTTCCCCTGTGTAATTACCTTAACAAGCTCCAGCTGTTTTTATTTTCAGAGGGTTTACTCCCTGATATACAGCTGCCTATCCCCTTCGTAATTGCAGGTCCTAAATGAGCTTTTTTATCTGTTCCCTCACCACAATCCAGATTCTATTGGGGAGTTACCAGTACAGTAACCATACCAGGAAGTACTTAATTTATTAAGCTACTGCTTTTCTTAATCTCAGTGGAGATATTTACTGATAAACAGCTACATAAGCAGCATGTTCATGTAGTTCCTAAATGTGCTTTATCTCTCTCCCCTCACCACAAATCAGATTCTTCTGAGGAGTTCCCAGTACACTATGCTTTCCCCTGTGTAAATACCTTAACAAGCTCCAGCTGTTTTTATTCTCAGAAAGTTTACTCCCTGATATACAGCTGCCTAACCCCTTCGTATGTGCAAGTCCTAAATGAGCTATTTTCTCTCTTCCCTCACCACAATACAGATTCTTTTGGGGAGTTACCAGTACAGTAACCATACCAGGAAGTATTTCATTTATTAAGCTACTGGTTTTCTTAATCTCAGTTGAGATATTTACTGATAAACACCTACCTACGCAGCATGTTGATGTCGTGCCTAAATGACCTTTTATCTCTCTCCCCTCACCACAAAACTGATTCTTCTGAGGAGTTCCCAGTACATTATCCTTTCCCCTGTGTAATTACCTTAACAAGCTCCAGCTGTTTTTATTCTCAGAAGCTTTACTCCCTGATATACAGCTGCCTAGCCCCTTCGTATTTGCAGGTCCTAAATGAGATTTTTTCCCTGTTCCCTCACCACAATCCAGATTCTTTTGGGGAGTTACCAGTACAGTAACCATACCAGGAAGTACTTAATTTATTAAGCTACTGCTTTTCTTAATCTCAGTGGAGATATGCTACCTACGCAGCATGTTCATGTCGTTCCTAAATGAGCTTTTATCTCTCTCCCCTCACCACAAATCAGATTCTTCTGAGGAGTTCCCAGTACATTATCCTTTCCCCTGTGTAATTACCTTAACAAGCTGCAGCTGTTTTTATTCTCAGAAGGTTTACTCCCTGATATACAGCTGCCTACCCCCTTCCTAAGTGCAGGTCCTATATGAGCTTATTTCTCTGTTCCCTCACCACAATCCAGATTCTTTTGGGGAGTTACCAGTACAGTAACCATACCAGGAAGTACTTAATTTATTAAGCTACTGCTTTTCTTAATCTCAGTGGAGATATTTACTGATAAACAGCTACCTACGCAGCATGTTCATGTCGTTCCTAAATGAGCTTTTATCTCTCTCCCCTCACCACAAATCAGATTCTTCTGAGGAGTTCCCAGTGCATTATCCTTTCCCCTGTGTAATTACCTTAACAAGCTCCAGCTGTTTTTATTCTCAGAAGGTTTACTCCCTGATATACTGCTGCCTACCCCCTTCGTAAGTGCATGTCCTAAATGAGCTATTTTCTCTGTTCCCTCACCACAATCCAGATTCTTTTGGGGAGTTACCAGTACAGTCACCATACCAGGAAGTACTTAATTCATTAAGCTACTGCTTTTCTTAATCTCAGTGGAGATATTTACTGATAAACAGCTACCTACGCAGCATGTTCATGTCGTTCCTAAATGAGCTTTTATCTCTCTCCCCTCACCACAAATCAGATTCTTCTGAGGAGTTCCCAGTACATTATCCTTTCCCCTGTGTAATTACCTTAACAAGCTCCAGCTGTTTTTATTCGCAGAAGGTTTACTCCCTGATATACAGCTGCCTACCCCCTTCGTAAGTGCAGGTCCTAAATGAGCTTTTTTCTCTGTTCCCTCACCACAATCCAGATTCTTTTGGGGAGTTACCAGTACAGTAACCATACCAGTAAGTATTTAATTTATTAAGCTACTGCTTTTCTTAATCTCAGTGGAGATATTTACTGATAAACAGCTACGTACCCAGCATGTTCATGTCGTTCCTAAATGAGCTTTTATCTCTCTCCCCTCACCACAAATCAGATTCTTCTGAGGATTTCCCAGTACATTATCCTTTCCCCTGTGTAATTACCTTAACAAGCTCCAGCTGTATTTATTCTCAGAAGGTTTACTCACTGATATACAGCTGCCTACCACCTTCGTAAGTGCAGGTCCTAAATGAGCTTTTTTCTCTCTACCCTCACCACAATCCAGATTCTTTTGGGGAGTTACCAGTACAGTAACCATACCAGGAAGTACTTAATTTATTAAGCTACTGCTTTTCTTAATCTCAGTGGAGATATTTACTGATAAACAGCTACCTACGCATCATGTTCCCGTCGTTCCTAAATGAGCTTTTATCTCTCTCCCCTCACCACAAATCAGATTCTTCTGAGGAGTTCCCAGTACATTATCCTTTCCCCTGTGTAATTACCTTAACAAGCTCCAGCTGTTTTTATTCTCAGAAGGTTTACTCCCTGATATACTGCTACCTAACCCCTTCATAAGTGCAGGTCCTAAATGAGCTTTTATCTCTGTTCCCTCACCACAATCCAGATTCTTTGGGGGAGTTACCAGTACAGTAACCATACCAGGAAGTACTTAATTTATTAAGCTACTGCTTTTCTTAATCTCAGTGGAGATATTTACTGATAAACAGCTACCTACTCATTATGTTCACGTCGTTCTCAAATGAGCTTTTATCTCTCTCCCCTCACCACAAATCAGATTCTTCTGAGGAGTTCCCAGTACATTATCCTTTCCCCTGTGTAATTACCTTAACAAGCTCCAGCTGTTTTTATTCTCAGAAGGTTTACTCCGTGATATACAGCTGCCTACCCCCTGCGTGAGTGCAGGTCCTAAATGAGCTTTTTTCTCTGTTCCCTCACCACAATCCAGATTCTTTTGGGGAGTTACCAGTACAGTAACCATACCAGGAAGTACTTAATTTATTAAGCTACTGCTTTTCTTAATCTCAGTGGAGATATTTCCTGATAAACAGCTACCTACGCAGCATGTTCATGTCGTTCCTAAATGAGCTTTTATCTCTCTCCCCTCACCACAAATCAGATTCTTCGGAGGAGTTCCCAGTACATTATCCTTTCCCCTGTGTAATTACCTTAACAAGCTCCAGCTGTTTTTATTCTCAGAAGGTTTACTCCCTGATATACAGCTGCCTACCCCCTTCGTAAGTGCAGGTCCTAAATGAGCTTTTTTCTCTGTTCCCTCACCACAATCCAGATTCTTTTGGGGAGTTACCAGTACAGTAACCATACCAGGAAGTACTTAATTTATTAAGCTACTGCTTTTCTTAATCTCAGTGGAGATATTTACTGATAAACAGCTACGTACGCAGCATGTTCATGTCGTTCCTAAATGAGCTTTTATCTCTCTCCCCTCACCACAAATCAGATTCTTCGGAGGAGTTCCCAGTACATTATCCTTTCCCCTGTGTAATTACCTTAACAAGCTCCAGCTGTTTTTATTCTCAGAAGCTTTACTCCCTGATATACAGTTGCCTACCCCCTTCGTAAGTGCAGGTCCTAAATGAGCTTTTTTCTCTGTTCCCTCACCACAATCCAGATTCTTTTGGGGAGTTACCAGTACAGTAACCATACCAGGAAGTACTTAATTTATTAAGCTACTGCTTTTCTTAATCTCAGTGGAGATATTTACTGATAAACAGCTACATACGCAGCATGTTCATGTCGTTCCTAAATGAGCTTTTATCTCTCTCCCCTCACCACAAATCAGATTCTTCTGAGGAGTTCCCAGTACATTATCCTTTCCCCTGTGTAATTACCTTAACAAGCTCCAGCTGTTTTTATTCGCAGAAGGTTTACTCCCTGATATACAGCTGCCTACCCCCTTCGTAAGTGCAGGTCCTAAATGAGCTTTTTTCTCTGTTCCCTCACCACAATCCAGATTCTTTTGGGGAGTTACCAGTACAGTAACCATACCAGTAAGTATTTAATTTATTAAGCTACTGCTTTTCTTAATCTCAGTGGAGATATTTACTGATAAACAGCTACGTACCCAGCATGTTCAGGTCGTTCCTAAATGAGCTTTTATCTCTCTCCCCTCACCACAAATCAGATTCTTCTGAGGAGTTCCCAGTACATTATCCTTTCCCCTGTGTAATTACCTTAACAAGCTCCAGCTGTTTTTATTTTCAGAGGGTTTACTCCCTGATATACAGCTGCCTATCCCCTTCGTAATTGCAGGTCCTAAATGAGCTTTTTTATCTGTTCCCTCACCACAATCCAGATTCTATTGGGGAGTTACCAGTACAGTAACCATACCAGGAAGTACTTAATTTATTAAGCTACTGCTTTTCTTAATCTCAGTGGAGATATTTACTGATAAACAGCTACATAAGCAGCATGTTCATGTAGTTCCTAAATGTGCTTTATCTCTCTCCCCTCACCACAAATCAGATTCTTCTGAGGAGTTCCCAGTACACTATGCTTTCCCCTGTGTAAATACCTTAACAAGCTCCAGCTGTTTTTATTCTCAGAAAGTTTACTCCCTGATATACAGCTGCCTAACCCCTTCGTATGTGCAAGTCCTAAATGAGCTATTTTCTCTCTTCCCTCACCACAATACAGATTCTTTTGGGGAGTTACCAGTACAGTAACCATACCAGGAAGTATTTCATTTATTAAGCTACTGGTTTTCTTAATCTCAGTTGAGATATTTACTGATAAACACCTACCTACGCAGCATGTTGATGTCGTGCCTAAATGACCTTTTATCTCTCTCCCCTCACCACAAAACTGATTCTTCTGAGGAGTTCCCAGTACATTATCCTTTCCCCTGTGTAATTACCTTAACAAGCTCCAGCTGTTTTTATTCTCAGAAGCTTTACTCCCTGATATACAGCTGCCTAGCCCCTTCGTATTTGCAGGTCCTAAATGAGATTTTTTCCCTGTTCCCTCACCACAATCCAGATTCTTTTGGGGAGTTACCAGTACAGTAACCATACCAGGAAGTACTTAATTTATTAAGCTACTGCTTTTCTTAATCTCAGTGGAGATATGCTACCTACGCAGCATGTTCATGTCGTTCCTAAATGAGCTTTTATCTCTCTCCCCTCACCACAAATCAGATTCTTCTGAGGAGTTCCCAGTACATTATCCTTTCCCCTGTGTAATTACCTTAACAAGCTGCAGCTGTTTTTATTCTCAGAAGGTTTACTCCCTGATATACAGCTGCCTACCCCCTTCCTAAGTGCAGGTCCTATATGAGCTTATTTCTCTGTTCCCTCACCACAATCCAGATTCTTTTGGGGAGTTACCAGTACAGTAACCATACCAGGAAGTACTTAATTTATTAAGCTACTGCTTTTCTTAATCTCAGTGGAGATATTTACTGATAAACAGCTACCTACGCAGCATGTTCATGTCGTTCCTAAATGAGCTTTTATCTCTCTCCCCTCACCACAAATCAGATTCTTCTGAGGAGTTCCCAGTGCATTATCCTTTCCCCTGTGTAATTACCTTAACAAGCTCCAGCTGTTTTTATTCTCAGAAGGTTTACTCCCTGATATACTGCTGCCTACCCCCTTCGTAAGTGCATGTCCTAAATGAGCTATTTTCTCTGTTCCCTCACCACAATCCAGATTCTTTTGGGGAGTTACCAGTACAGTCACCATACCAGGAAGTACTTAATTCATTAAGCTACTGCTTTTCTTAATCTCAGTGGAGATATTTACTGATAAACAGGTACCTACGCAGCATGTTCATGTCGTTTGAAAATGAGCTTTTATCTCTCTCCCCTCACCACAAATCAGATTCTTCTGAGGAGTTCCCAGTACATTATCCTTTCCCATGTGTAATAACCTTAACAAGTTCCAGCTGTTTTTTTTCTCAGAAGCTTTACTCCCTGATGTACAGCTGCCTATCCCCTTCGTAAGTGCAGGTCCTAAAGGAGCTTTTTTCTCTGTTCCCTCACCACAATCCAGATTCTTTAGGGAGTTACCAGTACAGTAACCATACCAGGAAGTACTTAATTTATTAAGCTACTGCTTTGCTTAATCTCAGTGGAGATATTTACTGATAAACAGCTACCTATGCAGCATGTTCATGTCGTTCCTAAATGAGCTTTTATCTCTCTCCCCTCACTACCAATCAGATTCTTCTGAGGAGTTCCCAGTACATTATCCTTTCCCCTGTGTAATTACCTTAACAAGCTCCAGCTGTTTTTATTCTCAGAAGGTTTACTCCCTGATATACAGCTGCCTACCCCCTTCGTAAGTGCAGGTCCTAAATGAGCTTTTTTCTCTGTTCCCTCAACACAATCCAGATTCTTTTGGGGAGTTACCAATAGAGTCAACATACCAGGAAGTACTTAATTTATTAAGCTACTGCTTTTCTTAATCTCAGTGGAGATATTTACTGATAAACAGATACGTACACAGCATGTTCATGTCGTTCCTAAATGAGCTTTTATCTCTCTCCTCTCAGCACAAATCAGATTCTTCTGAGGAGTTCCCAGTACATTATCCTTTCCCCTGTGTAATTACCTTAACAAGCTCCAGCTGTTTTTATTCTCAGAAGGTTTACTCCCTAATATACAGCTGCCTACCCCCTTCGTAAGTGCAGGTCTTAATTGAGCTTTTTTCTCTGTTCCCTCACCACAATCCAGATTCTTTTGGGGAGTTACCAGTACAGTAACCATACCAGGAAGTACTTAATTTATTAAGCTACTGCTTTTCTTAATCTCAGTGGAGATATTTACTGATAAACAGCTACCTACGCAGCATGTTCATGTCGTTCCTAAATGAGCTTTTATCTCTCTCCCCTCACCACCAATCAGATTCTTCTGAGGAGTTTCCAGTACATTATCCTTTCCCCTGTGTAATTACCTTAACAAGCTCCAGCTGTTATTATTCTCAGAAGGTTTACTCACTGATATACAGCTGCCTACCCCCTTCGTAAGTGCAGGTCCTAAATGAGCTTTTTTCTCTGTTCCCTCACCACAATCCAGATTCTTTTGGGGAGTTACCAGTACAGTAACCATACCAGGAAGTACTTAATTTATTAAGCTACTGCTTTTCTTAATCTCAGTGGAGATAATTACTGATAAACAGCTACCTACGCAGCATGTTCATGTCGTTCCTAAATGAGCTTTTATCTCTCTCCCCTCACCACAAATCAGATTCTTCTGAGGAGTTCCCAGTACATTATCCTTTCCCCTGTGTAATTACCTTAACAAGCTCCAGGTGTTTTTATTATCAGAAGGTTTACTCCCTGATATACAGCTGCCTACCCCCTTCGTAAGTGCAGGTCCTAAATGAGCTTTTTTCTCTGTTCCCTCACCACAATCCAGATTCTTTTGGGGAGTTACCAGTACAGTAACCATACCAGGAAGTACTTAATTTATTAAGCTACTGCTTTTCTTAATCTCAGTGGAGATATTTACTGATAAACAGCTAGCTACGCAGCATGTTCATGTCGTTTCAAAATGAGCTTTTATCTCTCTCCCCTCACCACAAATCAGATTCTTCTGAGGAGTTCCCAGTACATTATCCTTTCCCCTGTGTAATTACCTTAACAAGCTCCAGCTGTTTTTATTCTCAGAAGGTTTACTTCCTGATATACAGCTGCCTACCCCCTTTGTAAGGGCAGGTCCTAAGTGAGCTTTTTTCTCTGTTCCCTCACCACAATCCAGATTCTTTTGGGGAGTTACCAGTACAGTAACCATACCAGGAAGTACTTAATTTATTAAGCTACTGCTTTTCTTAATCTCAGTGGAGATATTTACTGATAAACAGCTACCTACGCAGCATGTTCATGTAGTTCCTAAATGAGCTTTTATCTCTCTCCCCTCACCACAAATCAGATTCTTCGGAGGAGTTCCCAGTACATTATCCTTTCCCCTGTGTAATTACCTTAACAAGCTCCAGCTGTTTTTATTCTCAGAAGGTTTACTCCCTGATATACAGCTGCCTACCCCCTTCGTAAGTGCAGGTCTTAAATGAGCTTTTTTCTCTGTTCCCTCACCACAATCCAGATTCTTTTGGGGAGTTACCAGTACAGTAACCATACCAGTAAGTACTTAATTTATTAAGCTACTGCTTTTCTTAATCTCAGTGGAGATATTTACTGATAAACAGCTACCTACGCAGCATGTTCATGTCGTTCCTAAATGAGCTTTTATATCTCTCCCCTCACCACAAATCAGATTCTTCTGAGGAGTTCCCAGTACATTATCCTTTCCCCTGTGTAATTACCTTAACAAGCTCCAGCTCTTTTTATTCTCAGAAGGTTTACTCCCTGATATACAGCTGCCTACCCACTGCATAAGTGCAGGTCCTAAGTGAGCGTTTGTATCTGTTCCCTCACCACTATCCAGATTCTTTTTGGGAGTTACCAGTACAGTTACCATACCAGGAAGTACTTTATTTATTAAGCTACTGCTTTTCTTCATCTCAGTGGAGATATTTACTGATAAACAGCTACGTACGCAGCATGTTCATGTCGTTCCTAAATGAGCTTTTATCTCTCTCCCCTCACCACAAATCAGATTCTTCTGAGGAGTTCCCAGTACATTATCCTTTCCCCTGTGTAATTACCTTAACAAGCTCCAGCTGTTTTTATTCTCAGAAGGTTTACTCCCTGATATACTGCTGATACCCCCTTCATAAGTGCAGGTCCTAATTGAGCTTTTTTCTCTGTTCCCTTACCACAATCCAGATTCTTTTGGGGAGTTACCAGTACAGTAACCATACCAGGAAGTACTTAATTTATTAAGCTACTGCTTTTCTAAATCTCAGTGGAGATATTTAATGATAAACAGCTACCTATGCAGCATGTTCATGTCGTTCCTAAATGAGCTTTTATCTCTCTCCCCACACCACAAATCAGATTCTTCTGAGGAGTTCCCAGTACATTATCCTTTCCCCTGTGTAATTACCTTAACAAGCTCCAGCTGTTTTTATTCGCAGAAGGTTTACTCCCTGATATACAGCTGCCTACCCCCTTCGTAAGTGCAGGTCCTAAATGAGCTTTTTTCTCTGTTCCCTCACCACAATCCAGATTCTTTTGGGGAGTTACCAGTACAGTAACCATACCAGGAAGTACTTAATTTATTAAGCTACTGCTTTTCTTAATCTCAGTGGAGATATTTACTGATAAACAGCTACCTACGCAGCATGTTCATGTCGTTCCTAAATGAGCTTTTATCACTCTCCCCTCACCACAAATCAGATTCTTCTAAGGAGTTCCCAGTACATTATCCTTTCCCCTGTGTAATTACCTTATCAAGCTCCAGCTGTTTTTATTCTCAGAAGGTTTACTCCCTGATATACAGCTGCCTACCCCCTTCGTAAGTGCAGGTCCTAAATGAGCTTTTTTCTCTGTTCCCTCACCACAATCCAGATTCTTTTGGGGAGTTACCAGTACAGTAACCATACCAGGAAGTACTTAATTTATTAAGCTACTGCCTTTCTTAATCTCAGTGGAGATATTTACTGATAAACAGCTACCTACACAGCATGTTCATGTCGTTCCTAAATGAGCTTTTTTCTCTCTCCCCTCACCCCGAATCAGATTTTTCTGAGGAATTCCCAGTACATTATCCTTTCCCCTGTGTAATTACCTTAACAAGCTCCAGCTGTTTTTATTCTCAGAAGGTTTCCTCCCTGATATACAGCTGCCTACCCCCTTCGTAAGTGCAGGTCCTAAATGAGCTTTTTTCTCTGTTCCCTCACCACAATCCAGATTCTATTGGGGAGTTACCAGTACAGTAACCATACCAGGAAGTACTTAATTTATTAAGCTACTGCCTTTCTTAATCTCAGTGGAGATATTTACTGATAAATAGCTACCTAAGCAGCATGATCATGTCGTTACTAAATGAGCTTTTATCTCTCTCCCCTCACCACAAATCAGATTCTTCTGAGGAGTTCCCAGTACATTATCCTTTCCCCTGTGTAATTACCTTAACAAGCTCCAGCTGTTTTTATTCTCAGAAGCTTTACACCCTGATATACAGCTGCCTACCCCCTTCGTAAGTGCAGGTCCTAAATGAGCTTTTTTCTCTGTTCACTCACCACAATCCAGATTCTTTTGGGGAGTTACCAGAACAGTAACCATACCAGGAAGTACTTAATTTATTAAGCTACTGCTTTTCTTACTCTCAGTGGAGATATTTACTGATAAACAGCTACCTACGCAGCATGTTCATGTCATTCCAAATGAGCTTTTATCTCCTCCCCTCACCACAAATCAGATTCTTCTAAGGAGTTCCCAGTACATTATCCTTTCACCTGTGTAATTACCTTAACAAGCTCCAGCTGTTTTTATTCTCAGAAGGTTTACTCCCTGATATACAGCTGCCTAGCCCATTCGTAAGTCCAGGTCCTATATGAGCTTTTTTCTCTGTTCCCTCACCACAATCCAGATTCTTTTGGAGAGTTACCAGTACAGTAACCATACCAGGAAGTACTTAATTCATTAAGCTACTGCTTTTCTTAATCTCAGTGGAGATATTTACTGATAAACAGCTACCTAAGCAGCCTGTTCATGTCGTTCCTAAATGAGCTTTTATCTCTCTCCCCTCACCACAAATCAGATTCTTCTGAGGAGTTCCCAGTACATTATCCTTTCCCCTGTGTAATTACCTTAACAAGCTCCAGCTGTTTTATTCTCAGAAGGTTTACTTCCTGATATACAGCTGCCTACCCCCTTTGTAAGGGCAGGTCCTAAGTGAGCTTTTTTCTCTGTTCCCTCACCACAATCCAGATTCTTTTGGGGAGTTACCAGTACAGTAACCATACCAGGAAGTACTTAATTTATTAAGCTACTGCTTTTCTTAATCTCAGTGGAGATATTTACTGATAAACAGCTACCTACGCAGCATGTTCATGCAGTTCCTAAATGAGCTTTTATCTCTCTCCCCTCACCACACATCAGATTCTTCGGAGGAGTTCCCAGTACATTATCCATTCCCCTGTGTATTTACCTTAACAAGCTCCAGCTGTTTTTATTCTCAGAAGGTTTACTCCCTGATATACAGCTGCCTACCCCCTTCGTAAATGCAGTTCCTAAATGAGCTTTTTTCTCTGTTCCCTCACCACAATCCAGATTCTTTTGGGGAGTTACCAGTACAGTAACCATACCAGGAAGTACTTAATTTATTAAGCTACTGCTTTTCTTAATCTCAGTGGAGATATTTACTGATAAACAGCTACCTACGCAGCATGTTCATGTCGTTCCTAAATGAGCTTTTATCTCTCTCCCCTCACCACAAATCAGATTCTTCTGAGGAATTCCCAGTACATTATCCTTTCCCCTGTGCAATTACCTTAACAAGCTCCAGCTGTTTTTATTCTCAGAAGGTTTACTCCCTGATATACAGCTGCCTACCCCCTTCGTTAGTGCAGGTCCTAAATGAGCTTTTTTCTCTGTTCCCTCACCACAATCCAGATTCTTTTGGGGAGTTTCCAGTACAGTATCCATAACAGGAAGTACTTAATTTATTAAGCTACTGCTTTTCTTAATCTCAGTGGAGATATTTCCTGATAAACAGCTACCAACGAAGCATGTTCATGTCGTTCCTAAATGAGCTTTTATCTCTCTCCCCTCACCACAAATCATATTCTTCTGAGGAGTTCCCAGTACATTACCCTTTCCCCTGTGTAATTACCTTAACAAGCTCCAGCTGTTTTTATTCTCACAAGGTTTACTCCCTGATATACACCTGCCTACCCAATTCGTAAGTGCAGGTCCTAAATGAGCTTTTTTCTCTGTTCCCTCACCACAATCCAGAGTCTTTTGGGGAGTTACCAGTACAGTGCCCATACCAAGAATTACTTAATTTATTAAGCTACTGCTTTTCTTAATCTCAGTGGAGATATTTACTGATAAACAGCTACCTACGCAGCATGTTCATGTCGTTCCTACATGAGCTTTTATCTCTCTCCCCTCACCACAAATCAAATTCTTCTGAGGAGTTCCCAGTACATTATCCTTTCCCCTGTGTAATTACCTTAACAAGCTCCAGCTGTTTTTATTCTCAGAAGGTTTACTCCCTGATATACAGCTGCCTACCCCCTTCGTAAGTGCAGGTCCTAAATGAGCTTTTTTCTCGGTTCCCTCACCACAATCAAGATTCTTTTGGGGAGTTACCAGTACAGTTACCATACCAGGAAGTACTTAATTCATTAAGCTACTGCTTTTCTTAATCTCAGTGGAGATATTTACTGATAAACAGCTACCTAAGCAGCCTGTTCATGTCGTTCCTAAATGAGCTTTTATCTCTCTCCCCTCACCACAAATCAGATTCTTCTGAGGAGTTCCCAGTACATTATCCTTTCCCCTGTGTAATTACCTTAACAAGCTCCAGCTGTTTTTATTCTCAGAAGGTTTACTCCCTGATATACAGCTGCCTACCCCCTTCGTAAGTGGAGGTCCTAAAAGAGCTTTTTTCTCTGTTCCCTCACCACAATCCAGATTCTTTTGGGGAGTTACCAGTACAGTAACCATACCAGGAAGTACTTAATTTATTAAGCTACTGCTTTTCTTAATCTCAGTGGAGATATTTACTGACAAACAGCTACCTACGCAGCATGTTCATGTCGTTCATAAATGAGCTTTTATCTCTCTCCCCTCACCACAAATCAGATTCTTCGGAGGAGTTCCCAGTACATTATCCTTTCCCCTGTGTAATTACCTTAACAAACTCCAGCTGTTTTTATTCTCAGAAGGTTTACTCCCTGATATACAACTGCCTACCCCCTTCGTAAGTGCAGGTCCTAAATGAGCTATTTTCTCTGTTCCCTCACCACAATCCAGATTCTTTTGGGGAGTTACCAGTACAGTCACCATACTAGGAAGTACATAATTTATTAAGCTACTGCTTTTCTTAATCTCTGTGGAGATATTTAGTGATAAACAGCTTCCTACGCAGCATGTTCACGTCGTTCCTCAATGAGCTTTTATCTCTCTCCCCTCACCACAAATCAGATTCTTCTGAGGAGTTCCCAGTTTCATTATCCTTTCCCCTGTGTAATTACCTTAACAAGCTCCAGCTGTTTTTATTCTCAGAAGGTTTACTCCCTGATATACAGCTGCCTACCCCCTTCGTATGTGCAAGTCCTAAATGAGCTTTTTTCTCTGTTCCCTCACCACAATCCAGATTCTTTTGGGGAGTTACCAGTAAAGTAACCATACCAGGAAGTACTTAATTTGTTAAGCTACTGCTTTTCTTAATCTCAGTGGAGATATTTACTGATAAACAGCTACCTACGCAGCATGTTCATGTCGTGCCTAAATGAGCTTTTATCTCTCTCCCCTCACCACAAATCAGATTCTTTTGAGGAGTTCCCAGTACATTATCCTTTCCCCTGTGTAATTACCTTAACAAGCTCCAGCTGTTTTTATTCTCAGAAGCTTTACTCCCTGATATACAGCTGCCTACCCCCTTCGTAAGTGCAGGTCCTAAATGAGCTTTTTTCTCTGTTCCCTCACCACAATCCAGATTCTTTTGGGGAATTAACAGTACAGTAACCATACCAGGAAGTACTTAATTTATTAAGCTACTGCTTTTCTTAATCTCAGTGGATATATTTACTGATAAACAGCTACCTACGCAGCATGTTCATGTCGTTCCTAAATGAGCTTTTATCTCTCTCCCCTCACCAAAAATCAGATTCTTCTGAGGAGTTCCCAGTACATTATCCTTTCCCCTGTGTAATTACCTTAACAAGCTCCAGCTGTTTTTATTCTCAGAAGGTTTACTCCCTGATATACAGCTGCCTACCCCCTTCCTAAGTGCGGGTCCTATATGAGCTTTTTTCTCTGTTCCCTCACCACAATCCAGATTATTTTGGGGAGTTACCAGTACATTAACCATACCAGGAAGTACTTAATTTATTAAGCTACTGCTTTTCTTAATCTCAGTGGAGATATTTACTGATAAACAGCTACCTACGCAGCATGTTCATGTCGTTCCTAAATGAGCTTTTATCTCTCTCCCCTCACCACAAATCAGATTCTTCTGAGGAGTTCCCAGTGCATTATCCTTTCCCCTGTGTAATTACCTTAACAAGCTCCAGCTGTTTTTATTCTCAGAAGGTTTACTCCCTGATATACAGCTGCCTACCCCCTTCGTTAGTGCAGGTCCTAAATGAGCTTTTTTCTCTGTTCCCTCACCACAATCCAGATTCTTTTGGGGAGTTACCAGTACAGTATCCATAACAGGAAGTACTTAATTTATTAAGCTACTGCTTTTCTTAATCTCAGTGGAGATATTTCCTGATAAACAGCTACCTACGCAGCATGTTCATGTCGTTCCAAAATGAGCTTTTATCTCTCTCCCCTCACCACAAATCATATTCTTCTGAGGAGTTCCCAGTACATTACCCTTTCCCCTGTGTAATTACCTTAACAAGCTCCAGCTGTTTTTATTCTCACAAGGTTTACTCCCTGATATACAGCTGCCTACCCAATTCGTAAGTGCAGGTCCTAAATGAGCTTTTTTCTCTGTTCCCTCACCACAATCCAGAGTCTTTTGGGGAGTTACCAGTACAGTGCCCATACCAAGAATTACTTAATTTATTAAGCTACTGCTTTTCTTAATCTCAGTGGAGATATTTACTGATAAACAGCTACCTACGCAGCATGTTCATGTCGTTCCTACATGAGCTTTTATCTCTCTCCCCTCACCACAAATCAGATTCTTCTGAGGAGTTCCCAGTACATTATCCTTTCCCCTGTGTAATTACCTTAACAAGCTCCAGCTGTTTTTATTCTCAGAAGGTTTACTCCCTGATATACAGCTGCCTACCCCCTTCGTAAGTGCAGGTCCTAAATGAGCTTTTTTCTCGGTTCCCTCACCACAATCAAGATTCTTTTGGGGAGTTACCAGCACAGTAACCATACCAGGAACTACTTAATTTATTAAGCTACTGCTTTTCTTAATCTCAGTGGAGATATTTACTGATAAACAGCTACCTACGCAGCATGTTCATGTCGTTCCTAAATGAGCTTTTATCTCTCTCCCCTCACCACAAATCAGATTCTTCGGAGGAGTTCCCTGTACATTATCCTTTCCCCTGTGTAATTACCTTAACAAGCTCCAGCTGTTTTTATTCTCAGAAGGTTTTCTCCCTGATATACAGCTGCCTACCCCCTTCGTAAGTGCAGGTCCTAAATGAGCTTTTTTCTCTGTTCCCTCACCACAATCCAGATTCTTTTGGGGACTTACCTGTACAGTAACCATACAAGGAAGTACTTAATTTATTAAGCTTCTGCTTTTCTTAATCTCAGGGGATATATTTACTGATAAACAGCTACCTACGCAGCATGTTCATGTCGTTCCTAAATGAGCTTTTATCTGTCTCCCCTCACCACAAATCAGATTCTTCTGAGGAGTTCCCAGTACATTATCCTTTCCCATGTGTAATTACCTTAACAATCTCCAGCTGTTTTTATTCTCAGAAGGTTTACTCCCTGATATACAGCTGTCTACCCCCTTCGTAAGTGCACGTCCTAAATGAGCTTTTTTCTGTGTTCCCTCACCACAATCCAGATTCTTTTGGGGAGATACCAGTACAGTATCGATACCAGGAAGTACTTAATTTATTAAGCTACTGCTTTTCTTAATCTCAGTGGAGATATTTACTGATAACAGCTACGTACGCAGCATGTTCATGTCGTTCCTAAATGAGCTTTTATCTCTCTCCCCACACCACAAATCAGATTCTTTTGAGGAGTTCCCAGTACATTATCCTTTCCCCTGTGTAATTACCTTAAAAAGCTCCAGCTGTTTTTATTCTCAGAAGGTTTACTCCCTGATATACAGCTGCCTACCCCCTGCGTAAGTGCAGGTCCTAAATGAGCTTTTTTCTCTGTTCCCTCACCACAATCCAGATTCTTTTGGGGAGTTACCAGTACAGTAACCATACCAGGAAGTACTTAATTTATTAACCTACTTCTTTTCTTAATCTCAGTGGAGATATTTACTGATAAACAGCTACGTACGCAGCATGTTCATGTCGTTCCTAAATGAGCTTTTATCTCTCTCCCCTCACCACAAATCAGATTCTTCTGAGGAGTTCCCAGTACATTATCCTTTCCCCTGTGTAATTACCTTAACAAGCTCCAGCTGTTTTTACTCGCAGAAGGTTTACTCCCTGATATACAGCTGCCTACCCCCTTCGTAAGTGCAGGTCCTAAATGAGCTTTTTTCTCTGTTCCCTCACCACAATCCAGATTCTTTTGGGGAGTTACCAGTACAGTACCCATACCAAGAAGTACTTAATTTATTAAGCTACTGCTTTTCTTAATCTCAGTGGAGATATTTACTGATAAACAGCTACCTACGCAGCATGTTCATGTCGTTCTTAAATGAGCTTTTATCTCTCTACCCTCACCACAAATCAGATTCTTCTGAGGAATTCCCAGTACATTATCCTTTCCCCTGTGTAATTACCTTAAAAAGCTCCAGCTGTTTTTATTCTCAGAAGCTTTACTCCCTGATATACAGCTGCCTACCCCCTTCGTAAGTGCAGGTCCTAAAGGAGCTTTTTTCTCTGTTCCCTCACCACAATCCAGATTCTTTTGGGGAGTTACCAGTACAGTAACCATACCAGTAAGTACTTAATTTATTAAGCTACTGCTTTTCTTAATCTCAGTGGAGATATTTACTGATAAACAGCTACGTACGCAGCATGTTCATGTCGTTCCTAAATGAGCTTTTATCTCTCTCCCCTCACCACAAATCAGATTCTTCTGAGGAGTTCCCAGTACATTACCCTTTCCCCTGTGTAATTTCCTTAGCAAGTTCCAGCTGTTTTTATTCTCAGATGGTTTACTCCCTGATATACAGCTGCCTACCCCCTTCGTAAGTGCACGTCCTAAATGAGCTTTTTTCGCTGTTCCCTCACCACTATCCAGATTCTTTTGGGGAGTTACCAGTACAGTAACCATACCAGGAAGTACTTAATTTATTAAGCTACTGCTTTTCTTAATCTCAGTGGAGATATTTACTGATAACTGCTACGTACGCAGCATGTTCATGTCGTTCCTAAATGAGCTTTTATCTCTCTCCCCACACCACAAATCAGATTCTTTTGAGGAGTTCCCAGTACATTATCCTTTCCCCTGTGTAATTACCTTAAAAAGCTCCAGCTGTTTTTATTCTCAGAAGGTTTACTCCCTGATATACAGCTGCCTACCCCCTTCGTAAGTGCAGGTCCTACATGAGCTTTTTTATCTGTTCCCTCACCACAATCCAGATTCTTTTGGAGAGTTACCAGTACAGTAACCATACCTGTTAGTACTTAATTTATTAAGCTACTACTTTTCTTAATCGCAGTGGAGATATTTACTGATAAACAGCTACCTACGCAGCATGTTCATGTCGTTCCTAAATGAGCTTTTATCTGTCTCCCCTCACCACAAATCAGATTCTTCTGAGGAGTTCCCAGTACATTATCTTTTCCCATGTGTAATTACCTTAACAAGCTCCAGCTGTTTTTATTCTCAGAAGGTTTACTCCCTGATATACAGCTGCCTACCCCCTTCGTAAGTGCAGGTCCTAAATGAGCTTTTTTCTGTGTTCCCTCACCACAATCCAGATACTTTTGGGGAGATACCAGTACAGTAACCATACCAGGAAGTACTTAATTTATTAAGCTACTGCTTTTCTTAATCTCAGTGGAGATATTTACTGATAAACAGCTACCTACGCAGCATGTTCATGTCGTTCCTAAATGAGCTATTATCTCTCTCCCCTCACCACAAATCAGATTCTTCTGAGGAATTCCCAGTACATTATCCTTTCCCCTGTGTAATTACCTTAACAAGCTCCAGCTGTTTTTATTCTCAGAAGGTTTACTCCCTGATATACAGCTGCCTACCCCCTTCGTTAGTGCAGGTCCTAAATGAGCTTTTTTCTCTGTTCCCTCACCACAATCCAGATTCTTTTGGGGAGTTACCAGTACAGTAACCATACAAGGAAGTACTTTATTTATTAAGCTACTGCTTTTCTTAATCTCAGTGGAGATATTTACTGATAAACAGCTACCTACGCAGCATGATCATGTCGTTCCTAAATGAGCTTTTATCTCTCTCCCCTCACAACAAATCAGATTCTTCTGAGGAGTTCCCAGTACATTATCCTTTCCCCTATGTAATTACCTTAACAAGCTCCAGCTGTTTTTATTCTCAGAAGGTTTACTCCCTGATATACAGCTGCCTACCTCCTTCGTAAGTGCAGGTCCTAAATGAGCTTTTTTCTCTGTTCCCTCACCACAATCCAGATTGTTTTGGGGAGATACCAGTACAGTAACCATACCAGGAAGTACTTAATTTATTAAGCTACTGCTTTTCTTAATCTCAGTGGAGATATTTACTGATAAACAGCTACCTACGCAGCATGTTCATGTCGTTCCTAAATGAGCTTTTATCTCTCTCCCCTCACCACAAATCAGATTCTTCTGAGGAGTTCCCAGTACATTATCCTTTCCCCTGTGGAATTACCTTAACAAGCTCCAGCTGTTTTTATTCTCAGAAGGGTTACTCCCTGATATACAGCTGCCTACCCCCTTCGTAAGTGCAGGTCCTAAATGAGCTTTTTTCTCTGTTCCCTCACCACAATCCAGATTCTTTTGGGGAGTTACCAGTACAGTAACCATACCAGGAAGTACTTAATTTATTAAGCTACTGCTTTTCTTAATCTCAGTGGAGATATTTACTGATAAACAGCTCCCTACGCAGCATGTTCATGTCGTTCCTAAATGAGCTTTTATCTCTCTCCCCTCACCACAAATCAGATTCTTCTGAATCGTTCGCAGTACTTTATAATTAACCCTGTGGAATTACCTTAAAGAGCTCAAGCTGTTTTTATTCTCAGAAGGTTTACTCCCTGATATACAGCTGCCTACCCCCTTCGTCAGTGCAGGTCCTAAATGAGCTTTTTTCTCTGTTCCCTCACCACAATCCAGATTCTTTTGGGGAGTTACCAGTACAGTAACCATACCAGGAAGTACTTAATTTATTAAGCTACTGCTTTTCTTAATCTCAGTGGAGATATTTAGTGATAAACAGATACCTACGCAGCATGTTCATGTCGTTCCAAAATGAGCTTTTATCTCTCTCCCCTCACCACAAATCAGATTCTTCTGAGGACTTCCCCGTACATTATCCTTTCCCCTGTGTAATTACCTTAACAAGCTCCAGCTGTTTTTATTCTCAGAAGGTTTACTCCCTTATATACAGCTGCCTACCCCCTGCATAAGTGCAGGTCCTAAATGAGCGTTTTTCTCTGTTCCCTCACCACAATCCAGATTCTTTTGGGGAGTTCCCAGTACAGTAACCATACCAGGAAGTACTTAATTTATTAAGCTACTGCTTTTCTTCATCTCAGTGGAGATATTTACTGATAAACAGCTACGTACGCAGCATGTTCATGTCGTTCCTAAATGAACTTTTATCTGTCTCCCCTCACCACAAATCAGATTCTTCTGAGGAGTTCCCAGTACATTATCCTTTCCCCTGTGTAATTACTTTAACAAGCTCCAGCTGTTTTTATTCTCAGAAGGTTTACTCCCTGATATACAGCTGCCTACCCCCTTCGTAAGTGCAGGTCCTAAATGAGCTTTTTTCTCTGTTCCCTCACCACAATCCAGATTCTTTTGGGGAGTTACCAGTACAGTAACCATACCAGGAAGTACTTAATTAATTTAGCTACTGCTTTTCTTAATCTCAGTGGAGATATTTACTGATAAACAGCTACGTACGCAGCATGTTCATGTCGTTCCTAAATGAGCTTTTATCTCTCTCCCCTCACCACAAATCAGATTCTTCTGAGGAGTTCCCAGTACATTATCCTTTCCCCTGTGTAATTACCTTAACAAGCTCCAGCTGTTTTTATTCTCAGAAGGTTCACTCCCTGATATACAGCTGCCTACCCCCTGCGTAAGTGCAGGTCCTAAATGAGCTTTTTTCTCTGTTCCCTCACCACAATCCAGATTCTTTTGGGGAGTTACCAGTACAGTAACCATACCAGGAAGTACTTAATTTATAAAGCTACTTCTTTTCTTAATCTCAGTGGAGATATTTACTGATAAACAGCTACGTACGCAGCATGTTCATGTCGTTCCTAAATGAGCTTTTATGTCTCTCCCCTCACCACAAATCAGATTCTTCTGAGGAGTTCCCAGTTCTTTATCCTTTCCCCTGTGTAATTACCTTAAAAAGCTCCAGCTGTTTTTATTCTCAGAAGGTTTACTCCCTGATATACAGCTGCCTACCCCCTTCGTAAGTGCAGGTCCTAAATGAGCTTTTTCCTCTGTTCCCTCACCACAATCCAGATTCTTTTGGCGAGTTACCAGTACAGGAACCATACCAGGAAGTACTTAATTTATTAAGCTACTGCTTTTCTTAATCTCAGTGGAGATATTTACTGATAAACAGCTACCTACGCAGCATGTTCATGTCGTTCCTAAATGAGCTTTTATCTCTCTCCCATCACCACAAATCAGATTCTTCTGAGGAGTTCCCAGTACATTATCCTTTCCCCTGTGTAATTACCTTAACAAGCTCCAGCTGTTTTTATTCTCAGAAGGTTTACTCCCTGATATACAGCTGCCTAACCCTTCGTAAGTGCAGGTCCTAAATGAGCTTTTTTCTCTGTTCCCTCACCACAATCCAGATTCTTTTGGGGAGTTACCAGTACAGTAACCATACCAGGAAGTACTTAATTTATTAAGCTACTGCTTTTCTTAATCTCAGTGGTGATATTTACTGATAAACAGCTACCTACGCAGCATGTTCATGTCGTTCCTAAATGAGCTTATATCTCTCTCCCCTCACCTCAAATCAGTTTCTTCTGAGGAGTTCCCAGTACATTATCCTTTCCCCTGCGTAATTACCTTAACAAGCTCCAGCTGTTTTTATTCTCAGAAGGTTTACTCCCTGATATACAGCTGCCTACCCCCTTCGTAATTGCAGGTCCTAAATGAGATTTTTTCTCTGTTCCTTCACCACAATCCAGATTCTTCTGGGGAGTTACCAGTACAGTGACCATACCAGGAAGTACTTAATTTATTAAGCTACTGTTTTCTTAATATCAGTGGAGATATTTACTGATAAACAGCTACCTACGCAGCATGTTCATATCGTTCCTAAATGAGCTTTTATCTCTCTCCCCTCACCACAAATCAGATTCTTCTGAGGAGTTCCCAGTACATTATCCTTTCCCCTCTGTAATTACCTTAACAAGCTCCAGGTGTTTTTATTCTCAGAAGGTTTACTCCCTGATATACAGCTGCCTACCCCCTTCGTAAGTGCAGGTCCTAAATGAGCTTTTTTCTCTGTTCCCTCACCACAATCCAGATTCTTTTGTCGAGTTACTAGTACAGTAACCATACCAAAAGTACTTAATTTATTAAGCTACTGCTTTTTTTAATCTCAGTGGAGATATTTACTGATAAACAGCTACCTACGCAGCATGTTCATGTCGTTCCTAAATGAGCTTTTATCTCTCTCCCCTCACCACAAATCAGATTCTTCTGAGGAGTTCCCAGTACATTATCCTTTCCCCTGTGTAATTACCTTAACAAGCTCCAGCGGTTTTTATTCTCAGAAGGTTTACTCCCTGATATACAGCTGCCTAACCGTTCGTAAGTGCAGGTCCTAAATGAGCTTTTTTCTCTGTTCCCTCACCACAATCCAGATTCTTTTGGGGAGTTAGCAGTACAGTAACCATACCAGGAAGTACTTAATTTATTAAGCTACTGCTTTTCTTAATCTCAGTCTAGATATTTACTGATAAACAGCTACCTACGCAGCATGTTCATGTCGTTCCTAAATGAGCTTTTATCTCTCTCCCCCTCACCACAAATCAGATTCTTCTGAGGAGTTCCCAGTACATTTTCCTTTCCCCTGTGTAATTACCTTAACAAGCTCCAGCTGTTTTTATTCTCAGAAGGTTTACTCCATGATATACAGCTGCCTACCCCCTTCGTAAGTGCAGGTCCTAAATGAGCTTTTTTCTGTGTTCCCTCACCACAATCCAGATTCTTTGGGGAGTTACCAGTACAGTAACCATACCAGGAAGTACTTAATTTATTAAGCTACTGCTTCTCTTAATCTCAGTGGAGATATTAACTGATAAACAGCTACCTACGCATTATGTTCATGTCGTTCCTAAATGAGCTTTTATCTCTCTCCCCTCACCACAAATCAGATTCTTCTGAGGAGTTCCCAGTACATTATCCTTTCCCCTGTGTAATTACCTTAACAAGCTCCAGCTGTTTTTATTCTCAGAAGGTTTAATCCCTGATATACAGCTGCCTACCCCCTGCGTAAGTGCATGTCCTAAATGAGCTTTTTTCTCTGTTCCCTCACCACAATCCAGATTCTTTTGGGGAGTTACCATTACAGTAACCATACCAGGAAGTACTTAATTTATTAAGCTACTGCTTTTCTTATCTCAAGTGGAGATATTTCCTGATAAACAGCTACCTACGCAGCATGTTCATGTCGTTCCTAAATGAGCTTTTATCTCTCTCCCCTCACACAAATCAGATTCTTCGGAAGAGTTCCCAGTACATTATCCTTTCCCTGTGTAATTACCTTAACAAGCTCCAGCTGTTTTTATTCTCAGAAGGTTTACTCCCTGATATAGAGCTGCCTACCCCCTTCGTAAGTGCAGGTCCTAAATGAGCTTTTTTCTCTGTTCCCTCACCACAATCCAGATTCTTTGGGGAGTTACCAGTACAGTAACCATACCAGGAAGTACTTAATTTATTAAGCTACTGCTTTTCTTAATCTCAGTGGAGATATTACTGATAAACAGCTACGTACGCAGCATGTTCATGTCGTTCCTAAATGAGCTTTTATCTCTCTCCCTTCACCACAAATCAGACTCTTCTGAGGAGTTCCCAGTACATTATCCTTTCCCCTGTGTAATTACCTTAACAAGCTCCAGCTGGTTTTTATACTCAGAAGGTTTACTCACTGATATACAGCTGCCTACCCCCTTCGTAAGTGCAGGGCCTAAATGAGCTTTTTTCTCTGTTCCCTCACCACAATCCAGATTCTTTTGGGGAGTTACCAGTACAGTAACCATACCAGGAAGTACTTAATTTATTAAGCTACTGCTTTTCTTAATCTCAGGGGAGATATTTACTGATAAACAGCTACCTACGCAGCATGTTCATGTCTTTCTTAAATGAGCTTTTTATCTCTCTCCCCTCACCACAAATCAGATTCTTCTGAGGAGTTCCCAGTACATTATCCTTTCCCTGTGTAATTACCTAACAAGCTCCAGCTGTTTTTATTCTCAGAAGGTTTACTCCCTCATATACTGCTGCCTACCCCCTTCATAAGTGCAGGTCCTAAATGAGCTTTTATCCCTGTTCCCTCAACACAATCCAGATTCTTTTGGGGAGTTACCAGTACAGTAACCATACCAGGAAGTGATTAATTTATTAAGCTACTGCTTTTCTTAATCTCAGTGGAGATATTTACTGATAAACAGCTACCTACGCAGCATGTTCATGTCGTTCCTAAATGAGCATTTATCTCTCTCCCGTCACCACAAATCAGATTCTTCTGAGTCGTTCCCAGTACTTTATAATTTCCCCTGTGTAATTACCTTAACAAGCTCCAGCTGTTTTTAGTCTCAGATGATTTAGTCCCTAATATACTGCTGTACCCCCTTCATAAGTGCAGGTCCTAAATGAGCTTTTTTCTCTGTTCCCTTACCACAATCCAGATTCTTTTGGGGAGTTACCAGTACAGTAACCATACCAGGAAGTACTTAATTTATTAAGCTACTTCTTTTCTTAATCTCAGTGGAGATATTTACTGATAAACAGCTACGTACGCAGCATGTTCATGTCGTTCCTAAATGAGCTTTTATCTCTCTCCCCTCACCACAAATCAGATTCTTCTGAGGAGTTCCAGTACATTATCCTTTCCCCTGTGTAATTACCTTAACAAGCTCCAGCTGTTTTTATTCTCAGAAGGTTTACTCCCTGATATACAGCTGCCTACCCCTTTCGTAAGTGCAGGTCCTAAATGAGCTTTTTTCTCTGTTCGCTCACCACAATCCAGATTCTTTTGGGAGTTACCAGTACAGTAACCATACCGGGAAGTACTTAATTTATTAAGCTACTGCTTTTCTTAATCTCAGTGGTGATATTTACTGATAAACAGCTACCTACGCAGCATGTTCATGTCGTTCCTAAATGAGCTTATATCTCTCTCCCCTCACCTCAAATCAGTTTCTTCTGAGGAGTTCCCAGTACATATCCTTTCCCCTGCGTAATTACCTTAACAAGCTCCAGCTGTTTTTATTCTCAGAAGGTTTACTCCCTGATATACAGCTGCCTACCCCCTTCGTAATTGCAGGTCCTAAATGAGCTTTTTTCTCTGTTCCTTCACCACAATCCAGATTCTTCTGGGGAGTTACCAGTACAGTGACCATACCAGGAAGTACTTAATTTATTAAGCTACTGTTTTCTTAATATCAGTGGAGATATTTACTGATAAACAGCTACCTACGCAGCATGTTCATGTCGTTCCTAAATGAGCTTTCTCTCTCTCCCTCACCACAAATCAGATTCTTCTGAGGAGTTCCCAGTACATTATCCTTTCCCCTCTGTAATTACCTTAACAAGCTCCAGGTTTTTTATTCTCAGAAGGTTTACTCCCTGATATACAGCTGCCTACCCCCTTCGTAAGTGCAGGTCCTAAATGAGCTTTTTTCTCTGTTCCCTCACCACAATCCAGATTCTTTTGTCGAGTTACTAGTACAGTAACCATACCAAAAGTACTTAATTTATTAAGCTACTGCTTTTTTTAATCTCAGTGGAGATATTTACTGATAAACAGCTACCTACGCAGCATGTTCATGTCGTTCCTAAATGAGCTTTTATCTCTCTCCCCTCACCACAAATCAGATGCTTCTGAGGAGTTCCCAGTACATTATCCTTTCCCCTGTGTAATTACCTTAACAAGCTCCAGCTGTTTTTATGCTCAGAAGGTTTACTCCTGATATACAGCTGCCTACCCCCTTCGTAAATGCAGGTCCTAAATGAGCTTTTTTCTCTGTTCCTCACCACAATCCAGATTCTTTTGGCGAGTTACTAGTACAGTAACCATACCAGGAAGTACTTAATTTATTAAGCTACTGCTTTTCTTAATCTCAGTGGAGATATTTACTGATAAACAGCTACCTACGCAGCATGTTCATGTCGTTCCTAAAATGAGCTTTTATCTCTCTCCCCTCACCACAAATCAGATTCTTCTGAGGAGTTCCCAGTACATTATCCTTTCCCCTGTGTAATTACCTTAACAAGCTCCAGCGGTTTTTATTCTCAGAAGGTTTACTCCCTGATATACAGCTGCCTAACCCTTCGTAAGTGCAGGTCCTAAATGAGCTTTTTTCTCTGTTCCCTCACCACAATCCAGATTCTTTTGGGGAGTTACCAGTACAGTAACCATACCAGGAAGTACTTAATTATTAAGCTACTGCTTTTCTAATCTCAGTCTAGATATTTACTGATAAACAGCTACCTACGCAGCATGTTCATGTCGTTCCTAAATGAGCTTTTATCTCTCTCCCCTCACCACAAATCAGATTCTTCTGAGGAGTTCCCAGTACATTTTCCTTTCCCCTGTGTAATTACCTTAACAAGCTCCAGCTGTTTTTTATTCTCAGAAGGTTTACTCCCTGATATACAGCTGCCTACCCCCTTCGTAAGTGCAGGTCCTAAATGAGCTTTTTTCTGTGTTCCCTCACCACAATCCAGATTCTTTGGGGAGTTACCAGTACAGTAACCATACCAGGAAGTACTTAATTTATTAAGCTACTGCTTCTCTTAATCTCAGTGGAGATATTAACTGATAAACAGCTACCTACGCATTATGTTCATGTCGTTCCTAAATGAGCTTTTATCTCTCTCCCCTCACCACAAATCAGATTCTTCTGAGGAGTTCCCAGTACATTATCCTTTCCCCTGTGTAATTACCTTAACAAGCTCCAGCTGTTTTTATTCTCAGAAGGTTTAATCCCTGATATACAGCTGCCTACCCCCTGCGTAAGTGCATGTCCTAAATGAGCTTTTTTCTCTGTTCCCTCACCACAACCCAGATTCTTTTGGGGAGTTACCAGTACAGTAACCATACCAGGAAGTACTTAATTTATTAAGCTACTGCTTTTCTTAATCTCAGTGGAGATATTTCCTGATAAACAGCTACCTACGCAGCATGTTCATGTCGTTCCTAAATGAGCTTTTATCTCTCTCCCCTCACCACAAATCAGATTCTTCGGAAGAGTTCCCAGTACATTATCCTTTCCCCTGTGTAATTACCTTAACAAGCTCCAGCTGTTTTTATTCTCAGAAGGTTTACTCCCTGATATACAGCTGCCTACCCCCTTCGTAAGTGCAGGTCCTAATGAGCTTTTTTCTCTGTTCCCTCACCACAATCCAGATTCTTTGGGGAGTTACCAGTACAGTAACCATACCAGGAAGTACTTAATTTATTAAGCTACTGCTTTTCTTAATCTCAGTGGAGATATTTACTGATAAACAGCTACCTACGCAGCATGTTCATGTCGTTCCTAAATGAGCTTTTATCTCTCTCCCTTCACCACAAATCAGACTCTTCTGAGGAGTTCCCAGTACATTATCCTTTCCCCTGTGTAATTACCTTAACAAGCTCCAGCTGGTTTTATACTCAGAAGGTTTACTCACTGATATACAGCTGCCTACCCCCTTCGTAAGTGCAGGGCCTAAATGAGCTTTTTTCTCTGTTCCCTCACCACAATCCAGATTCTTTTGTGGAGTTACCAGTACAGTAACCATACCAGGAAGTACTTAATTTATTAAGCTACTGCTTTTCTTAATCTCAGGGGAGATATTTACTGATAAACAGCTACCTACGCAGCATGTTCATGTCTTTCTTAAATGAGCTTTTATCTCTCTCCCTCACCACAAATCAGATTCTTCTGAGGAGTTCCCAGTACATTATCCTTTCCCCTGTGTAATTACCTTAACAAGCTCCAGCTGTTTTTATTCTCAGAAGGTTACTCCCTCATATACTGCTGCCTACCCCCTTCATAAGTGCAGGTCCTAAATGAGCTTTTATCCCTGTTCCTCAACACAATCCAGATTCTTTTGGGGAGTTACCAGTACAGTAACCATACCAGGAAGTGATTAATTTATTAAGCTACTGCTTTTCTTAATCTCAGTGGAGATATTTACTGATAAACAGCTACCTACGCAGCATGTTCATGTCGTTCCTAAATGAGCATTTATCTCTCTCCGTCACCACAAATCAGATTCTTCTGAGTCGTTCCCAGTACTTTATAATTTCCCCTGTGTAATTACCTTAACAAGCTCCAGCTGTTTTTAGTCTCAGAAGATTTAGTCCCTAATATACTGCTGATACCCCCTTCATAAGTGCAGGTCCTAAATGAGCTTTTTTCTCTGTTCCCTTACCACAATCCAGATTCTTTTGGGGAGTTACCAGTACAGTAACCATACCAGGAAGTACTTAATTTATTAAGCTACTTCTTTTCTTAATCTCAGTGGGAAAGATATTTACTGATAAACTGCTACGTACGCAGCATGTTCATGTCGTTCCTAAATGAGCTTTTATCTCTCTCCCCTCACCACAAATCAGATTCTTCTGAGGAGTTCCCAGTACATTATCCTTTCCCCTGTGTAATTACCTTAACAAGCTCCAGCTGTTTTTATTCTCAGAAGGTTTACTCCCTGATATACAGCTG
>NW_025961851.1:0-45065 GCF_023159225.1 Perognathus longimembris pacificus | reverse complement strand
CTCAGAAGAATCTGATTGGTGGTGAGGGGAGAGAGATAAAAGCTCATTTAGGAACTACATGAACATGCTGCGTAGGTAGCTGTTTATCAGTAAATAGCTCCACTGAGATTAAGAAAAGCAGTAGCTTAATAAATTACGTACTTCCTGGTATGGTTACTGTACTGGTAACTCCCCAAAAGAATCTGGATTGTGGTGAGGGAACAGAGAAAAAAGCTCATTTAGGACCTGCACTTACGAAGGGGGTAGGCAGCTGTATATCAGGGAGTAAACCTTCTGAGAATAAAAACAGCTGGAGCTTGTTAAGGTAATTACACAGGGGAAAGGATAATGTACTGGGAACTCCTCAGAAGAATCTGATTTGTGGTGACGGGAGAGAGATAAAAGCTCATTTAGGAACGACATGAACATGCTGGGTACGTAGCTGTTTATCAGTAAATATCTCCTCTGAGATTAAGAAAAGCAGTAGCTTAATAAATTAAGTACTTCCTGGTATGGTTACTGTACTGGTAACTCCCCAATAGAATCTGGATTGTGGTGAGGGAACAGAGAAAAAAGCTCATTTAGGACCTGCACTTACGAAGGGGGTAGGCAGCTGTATATCAGGGAGTAAACCTTCTGACAATAAAAACAACTGGAGCTTGTTAAGGTAATTACACAGGGGAAAGGATAATGTACTGGGAACTCCTCAGAAAAATCTGATTTGTGGTGAGGGGAGAGAGATAAAAGCTCATTTAGGAACGACATGAACATGCTGCGTAGGTAGCTGTTTATCAGGAAATATCTCCACTGAGATTAAGAAAAGCAGTAGCTTAATAAATTAAGTACTTCTTGGTATGGGTACTGTACTGGTAACTCCCCAAAAGAATCTGGAGTGTGGTGAGGGAACAGAGAAAAAAGCTCATTAGGACCAGCACCAACGAAGGGGGTAGGCATCTGTATATCAGGGAGTAAACCTTCTTCGAATAAAAACAGCTGGAGCTTGTTAAGGTAATTACACAGGGGAAAGGATAATGTACTGGGAACTCCTCAGAAGAATCTGATTTGTGGTGAGGGGAGAGAGATAAAAGGACATTTAGGAACGACATGAACATGCTGCGTAGGTAGCTGTTTATCAGTAAATATCTCCACTGAGATTAAGAAAAGAAGTAGCTTAATAAATTAAGTACATCCTTGTGTGGTTACTGTACTGGTAACTCCCCAAAAGAATCTGGATTGTGGTGAGGGAACAGAGAAAAAAGCTCATTTAGGACCTGCACTTACGAAGGGGGTAGGCAGCTGTATATCAGGGAGTAAACCTTCTGAGACTAAAAACAGCTGGAGCCTGTTAAGGTAATTACACAGGGGAAAGGATAATGTACTGGGAACTCCTCAGAAGAATCTGATTTGTGGTGAGGGGAGAGAGATAAAAGCTCATATAGGAACGACATGAACATGCTGGGTACGTAGCTGTTTATCAGTAAATATCTCCACTGAGATTAAGAAAAGCAGTAGCTTAATAAATTAAGTACTTACTGGTATGGTTACTGTACTGGTAACTCCCCAAAAGAATCTGGATTGTGGTGAGGGAACAGAGAAAAAAGCTCATTTAGGACCTGCACTTACGAAGGGGGTAGGCAGCTGTATATCAGGGAGTAAACCTTCTGAGAATAAAAACAGCTGGAGCTTGTTAAGGTAATTACACAGGGGAAAGGATAATGTACTGGGAACTCCTCAGAAGAATCTGATTTGTGGTGAGGGGAGAGAGATAAAAGCTCATTTAGGAACGACATGAACATGCTGCGTAGGTAGCTGTTTATCAGTAAATATCTCCACTGAGATTAAGAAAAGCAGTAGCTTAATAAATTAAGTACTTCTTGGTATGGGTACTGTACTGGTAACTCCCCAAAAGAATCTGGATTGTGGTGAGGGAACAGAGAAAAAAGCTCATTTAGGACCTGCACTTACGAAGGGGGTAGGCAGCTGTATATCAGGGAGTAAACCTTCTGAGAATAAAAACAGCTGGAGCTTGTTAAGGTAATTACACAGGGGAAAGGATAAAGTACTGGGAACTCCTCAGAAGAATCTGATTTGTGGTGAGGGGAGAGAGATAAAAGCTCATTTAGGAACGACATGAACATGCTGCGTAGGTAGCTGTTTATCAGTAAATATCTCCACTGAGATTAAGAAAAGAAGTAGCTTAATAAATTAAGTACTTCCTGGTATGGTTACTGTACTGGTAACTCACCAAAAGAATCTGGATTGTGGTGAGGGAACAGAGAAAAAAGCTCATTTAGGACCTGCACTTACGAAGGGGGTAGGCAGCTGTATATCAGGGAGTGAACCTTCTGAGAATAAAAACAGCTGGAGCTTGTTAAGGTAATTACACAGGGGAAAGGATAATGTACTGGGAACTCCTCAGAAGAATCTGATTTGTGGTGAGGGGAGAGAGATAAAAGCTCATTTTGGAACGACAAAACATGCTGCGTAGGTAGCTGTTTATCAGTAAATATCTCCACTGAGATTAAGAAAAGCAGTAGCTTAATAAATTAAGTACTTCCTTGTATGTGTATTGTACTGGTAACTCCCCAAAAGAATCTGGATTGTGGTGAGGGAACAGAGAAAAAAGCTCATTTAGGACCTGCACTACGAAGGGGGTAGGCAGCTGTATATCAGGTAGTAAACCTTCTGAGAATAAAAACAGCTGGAGCTTGTTAAGGTAATTCCACAGGGTTGATTATAAAGTACTGGGAACGATTCAGAAGAATCTGATTTGTGGTGAGGGGAGAGAGATAAAAGGTCATTTAGGAACGACATGAACATGCTGCGTAGGTAGCTGTTTATCAGTAAATATCTCCACTGAGATTAAGAAAAGCAGTAGCTTAATAAATTAAGTACTTCCTGGTATGGTTACTGTACTGGTAACTCCCAAAAAGAATCTGGATTGTGGTGAGGGAACAGAGACAAAAGCTCATTTAGGACCTGCACGTTCGAAGGGGGTAGGCAGCTGTATATCAGGGAGTAAACCTTCTGAGAAAAAAAACAGCTGGAGCTTGTTAAGGTAATTACACAGGGGAAATTATAAAGCACTGGGAACTCCTCAGAAGAATCTGATTTGTGGTGACGGGAGAGAGATAAAAGCTCATTTAGGAACGACATGAACATGCTGCGTAGGTAGCTGTTTATCAGTAATTATCTGCACTGAGATTAAGAAAAGCAGTAGCTTAATAAATTAAGTACTTCCTGGTATGGTTACTGTACTGGTAACTCCCAAAAAGAATCTGGATTGTGGTGAGGGAACAGAGATAAAAGCTCATTTAGGACCTGCACTTATGAAGGGGTTAGGCAGCAGTATATCAGGGAGTAAACCTTCTGAGAATAAAAACAGCTGGAGCTTGTTAAGGTAATTACACAGGGGAAAGGATAATGTACTGGGAATTCCTCAGAAGAATCTGATTTGTGGTGAGGGGAGAGAGATAAAAGCTCATTTAGGAACGACAGGAACATGCTGCGTAGGTAGCTGTTTATCAGTAAATATCTCCACTGAGATTAAGAAAAGCAGTAGCTTAATAAATTAAGTACTTCCTGGTATGGTTACTGTACTGGTAACTCCCCAAAAGAATCTGGATTGTGGTGAGGGAACAGAGAAAAAAGCTCATTTAGGACCTGCACTTACGAAGGGGGTAGGCAGCTCTATATCAGGGAGTAAACCTTCTGCGAATAAAAACAGCTGGAGCTTGTTAAGGTAATTACACAGGGGAAAGGATAATGTACTGGGAACTCCTCCGAAGAATCTGATTTGTGGTGAGGGGAGAGAGATAAAAGCTCATATAGGAACGACATGAACATGCTGGGTACGTAGCTGTTTATCAGTAAATATCTCCACTGAGATTAAGAAAAGCAGTAGCTTAATAAATTAAGTACTTACTGGTATGGTTACTGTACTGGTAACTCCCCAAAAGAATCTGGATTGTGGTGAGGGAACAGAGAAAAAAGCTCATTTAGGACCTGCACTTACGAAGGGGGTAGGCAGCTGTATATCAGGGAGTAAACCTTCTGAGAATAAAAACAGCTGGAGCTTGTTTAGGTAATTACACAGGGGAAAGGATAATGTACTGGGAACTCCTCAGAAGAATCTGATTTGTGGTGAGGGGAGAGAGATAAAAGCTCATTAAGAACGACATGAACATGCTGCGTAGGTAGCTGTTTATCAGTAAATATCTCCACTGAGATTAAGAAAAGCAGTAGCTTAATAAATTAAGTACTTCTTAGTATGGGTACTGTACTGATAACTCCCCAAAAGAATCTGGATTGTGGTGAGGGAACAGAGAAAAAAGCTCATTTATGACCTGCACTTACGAAGGGGATAGGCAGCTGTATATCAGGGAGTAAACCTTCTGAGAATAAAAACAGCTGGAGCTTGTTAAGGTAATTACACAGGGGAAAGGATAATGTACTGGGAACTCCTCAGAAGAATCTGATTTGTGGTGAGGGGAGAGAGATAAAAGCTCATTTAGGAATGACATGAACATGCTGCGTACGTAGCTGTTTATCAGGAAATATCTCCACTGAGATTAAGAAAAGCAGTAGCTTAATAAATTAAGTACTTCCTGTTATGGTTACTGTACTGGTAACTCCCCAAAAGAATCTGGATTGTGGTGAGGGAACAGAGAAAAAAGCTCATTTAGGATCTGCACTTACGAAGGGGGTAGGCAGCTGTTTATCAGGGAGTAAACCTTCTGAGAATAAAAACAGCTGGAGCTTGTTAAGGTAATTACACAGGGGAAAGGATAATGTACTGGGAACTCCTCAGAAGAATCTGATTTGTGGTGATGGGAGAGAGATAAAAGCTCATTTAGGAACGACATGAACATGCTGCGTAGGTAGCTGTTTATCAGTAAATATCTCCACTGAGATTAAGAAAAGCAGTAGCTTAATAAATTAAGTACTTCCTGGTATTGTTACTGTACTGGTAACTCGCCAAAAGAATCTGGATTGTGGTGAGGGAACAGAGAAAAAAGCTCATTTAGGACCTGCACTTACGAAGGGGGTAGGCAGCTGTATATCAGGGAGTAAACCTTCTGAGAATAAAAACAGCTGGAGCTTGTTAAGGTAATTACACAGGGGAAAGGATAAAGTACTGGGAACTCCTCAGAAGAATCTGATTTGTGGTGAGGGGAGAGAGATAAAAGCTCATTTAGGAACGACATGAACATGCTGCGTAGGTAGCTGTTTATCAGGAAATATCTCCACTGAGATTAAGAAAAGAAGTAGCTTAATAAATTAAGTACTTCCTGGTATGGTTACTGTACTGGTAACTCCCCAAAAGAATCTGGATTGTGGTGAGGGAACAGAGAAAAAAGCTCATTTAGGACCTGCACTTACGAAGGGGGTAGGCAGCTGTATATCAGGGAGTGAACCTTCTGAGAATAAAAACAGCTGGAGCTTGTTAAGGTAATTACACAGGGGAAAGGATAATGTACTGGGAACTCCTCAGAAGAATCTGATTTGTGGTGAGGGGAGAGAGATAAAAGCTCATTTTGGAACGACATAAACATGCTGCGTAGGTAGCTGTTTATCAGTAAATATCTCCACTGAGATTAAGAAAAGCAGTAGCTTAATAAATTAAGTACTTCCTTGTATGTGTATTGTACTGGTAACTCCCCAAAAGAATCTGGATTGTGGTGAGGGAACAGAGAAAAAAGCTCATTTAGGACCTGCACTTACGAAGGGGGTAGGCAGCTGTATATCAGGGAGTAAACCTTCTGAGAATAAAAACAGCTGGAGCTTGTTAAGGTAATTCCACAGGGTTGATTATAAAGTACTGGGAACGATTCAGAAGAATCTGATTTGTGGTGAGGGGAGAGAGATAAAAGGTCATTTAGGAACGACATGAACATGCTGCGTAGGTAGCTGTTTATCAGTAAATATCTGCACTGAGATTAAGAAAAGCAGTAGCTTAATAAATTAAGTACTTCCTGGTATGGTTACTGTACTGGTAACTCCCAAAAAGAATCTGGATTGTGGTGAGGGAACAGAGACAAAAGCTCATTTAGGACCTGCACTTTCGAAGGGGGTAGGCAGCTGTATATCAGGGAGTAAACCTTCTGAGAATAAAAACAGCTGGAGCTTGTTAAGGTAATTACACAGGGGAAATTATAAAGCACTGGGAACTCCTCAGAAGAATCTGATTTGTGGTGACGGGAGAGAGATAAAAGCTCATTTAGGAACGACATGAACATGCTGCGTAGGTAGCTGTTTATCAGTAAATATCTGCACTGAGATTAAGAAAAGCAGTAGCTTAATAAATTAAGTACTTCCTGGTATGGTTACTGTACTGGTAACTCCCAAAAAGAATCTGGATTGTGGTGAGGGAACAGAGATAAAAGCTCATTTAGGACCTGCACTTATGAAGGGGTTAGGCAGCAGTATATCAGGGAGTAAACCTTCTGAGAATAAAAACAGCTGGAGCTTGTTAAGGTAATTACACAGGGGAAAGGATAATGTACTGGAATTCCTCAGAAGAATCTGATTTGTGGTGAGGGGAGAGAGATAAAAGCTCATTTAGGAACGACAGGAACATGCTGCGTAGGTAGCTGTTTATCAGTAAATATCTCCACTGAGATTAAGAAAAGCAGTAGCTTAATAAATTAAGTACTTCCTGGTATGGTAACTGTACTGGTAACTCCCCAAAAGAATCTGGATTGTGGTGAGGGTAGAGAGAAAAAAGCTCATTTAGGACCTGCACTTACGAAGGTGGTAGGCAGCTGTATATCAGTGAGTAAACCTTCTGAGAATAAATACAGCTGGAGCTTGTTAAGGTAATTACACAGGGGAAAGGATAATGTACTGGGAACTCCTCAGAAGAATCTGATTTGTGGTGAAGGGAGAGAGATAAAAGCTCATTTAGGAACGACATGAACATGCTGCGTAGGTAGTTGTTTATCAGTAAATATCTCCACTGAGATTAAGAAAAGCAGTAGCTTAATAAATTAAGTACTTCCTGGTATGGTTACTGTACTGGTAAGACCCCAAAAGAATCTGGATTGTGGTGAGGGAACAGAGAAAAAAGCTCATTTAGGACCTGCACTTACGAAGGGGTTAGGCAGCTGTATATCAGGGAGTAAACCTTCTGAGAATAAAAACAGCAGGAGCTTGTTAAGGTAATTACACAGGGGAAAGGATAATGTACTGGGAACTCCTCAGAAGAATCTGATTTGTGTTGAGGGGAGAGAGATAAAAGCTCATTTAGGAACGACATGAACATGCTGGGTACGTAGCTGTTTATCAGTAAATATCTCCCCTGAGATAAAGAAAAGCAGTAGCTTAATAAATTAAGTACTTACTGGTATGGTTACTGTACTGGTTACTCCCCAAAAGAATCTGGATTGTGGTGAGGGAACAGAGAAAAAAGCTCATTTAGGACCTGCACATACGAAGTGGGTAGGCAGCTGTATATCAGGGAGTAAACCTTCTGCGAATAAAAACAGCTGGAGCTTGTTAAGGTAATTACACAGGGGAAAGGATAATGTACTGGGAACTCCTCAGAAGAATCTGATTTGTGGTGAGGGGAGAGAGATAAAAGCTCATTTAAGAACGACATGAACATGCTGCGTAAGTAGCTGTTTATCAGTAAATATCTCCACTGAGATTAAGAAAAGCAGTAGCTTAATAAATTACGTACTTCCTGGTATGGTTACTGTACTGGTAACTACCCAAAAGAATCTGGATTGTGGTGAGGGAACAGAGAAAAAAGCTCATTTAGGACCTGTACTTACGAAGGGGGTAGGCAGCTGTATATCAGGGAGTAAACCTTCTGAGAATAAAAACAGCTGGAGCTTGTTAAGGTAATTACACAGGGGAAAGGATAATGTACTGGGAACTCCTCAGAAGAATCTGATTTGTGGTGACGGGAGAGAGATAAAAGCTCATTTAGGAACGACTTGAACATGCTGGGTACGTAGCTGTTTATCAGTAAATATCTCCCCTGAGATTAAGAAAAGCAGTAGCTTAATAAATTAAGTACTTACTGGTATGGTTACTGTACTGGTTACTCCCCAAAAAATCTGGATTGTGGTGAGGGAACAGAGAAAAAAGCTCATTTAGGACCTGCACTTACGAAGGGGGTAGGCAGCTGTATATCAGGGAGTAAACCTTCTGAGAATAAAAACAGCTGGAGCTTGTTAAGGTAATTACACAGGGGAAAGGATAATGTACTGGGAACTCCTCAGAAGAATCTGATTTGTGGTGAGGGGAGAGAGATAAAAGCTCATTTAGGAACTACATGAACATGCTGCGTAGGTAGCTGTTTATCAGTAAATATCTCCACTGAGATTACGAAAAGCAGTAGCTTAATAAATTAAGTACTTCCTGGTATGGTTACTGTACTTGTAACTCCCCAAAAGAATCTGGATTGTGGTGAGGGAACAGAGAAAAAAGCTCATTTAGGACCTGCACTTACGAAGGGGGTAGGCAGCTGTATATCAGGGAGTAAACCTTCTGAGAATAAAAACAGCTGGAGCTTGTTAAGGTAATTACACAGGGGAAAGGATAATGTACTGGGAACTCCTCAGAAGAATCTGATTTGTGGTGACGAGAGAGAGATAAAAGCTCATTTAGGAACGACATGAACATGCTGGGTACGTAGCTGTTTATCAGTAAATATCTCCTCTGAGATTAAGAAAAGCAGTAGCTTAATAAATTAAGTACTTCCTGGTATGGTTACTGTACTGGTAACTCCCCAAAAGAATCTGGATTGTGGTGAGGGAACAGAGAAAAAAGCTCATTTAGGACCTGCACTTACGAAGGGGGTAGGCAGCTGTATATCAGGGAGTAAACCTTCTGACAATTAAAACAACTCGAGCTTGTTAAGGTAATTACACAGGGGAAAGGATAATGTACTGGGAACTCCTCAGAAAAATCTGATTTGTGGTGAGGGGAGAGAGATAAAAGCTCATTCAGGAACGACATGAACATGCTGCGTAGGTAGGTGTTTATCAGGAAATATCTCCACTGAGATTAAGAAAAGCAGTAGCTTAATAAATTAAGTACTTCTTGGTATGGGTACTGTACTGGTAACTCCCCAAAAGAATCTGGATTGTGGTGAGGGAACAGAGAAAAAAGCTCATTTAGGACCAGCACCAACGAAGGGGGTAGGCAGCTGTATATCAGGGAGTAAACCTTCTGCGAATAAAAACAGCTGGAGCTTGTTAAGGTAATTACACAGGGGAAAGGATAATGTACTGGGAACTCCTCAGAAGAATCTGATTTGTGGTGAGGGGAGAGAGATAAAAGCTCATTTAGGAACGACATGAACATGCTGCGTAGGTAGCTGTTTATCAGTAAATATCTCCACTGAGATTAAGAAAAGAAGTAGCTTAATCAATTAAGTACTTCCTGGTATGGTTACTGTACTGGTAACTGCCCAAAAGAATCTGCATTGTGGTGAGGGAACAGAGAAAACAGCTCATTTAGGACCTGCACTTAGGCAGGGGGTAGGCACCTGTATATCAGGGAGTAAACCTTCTGAGAATAAAAACAGGTGGAGCTTGTTAAGGTAATTACACAGGGGAAAGGATAATGTACTGGGAACTCCTCAGAAGAATCTGATTTGTGGTGACGGGAGAGAGATAAAAGCTCATTTAGGAACGACATGAACATGCTGCGTAGGTAGCTGTTTATCAGTAAATAACTCCTCTGAGATTAAGAAAAGCAGTAGCTTAATAAATTAAGTACATCCTTGTGTGGTTACTGTACTGGTAACTCCCCAAAAGAATCTGGATTGTGGTGAGGGAACAGAGAAAAAAGCTCATTTAGGACCTGCACTTACGAAGGGGGTAGGCAGCTGTATATCAGGGAGTAAACCTTCTGAGAATAAAAACAGCTGGAGCTTGTTAAGGTAATTACACAGGGGAAAGGATAATGTACTGGGAACTCCTCAGAAGAATCTGATTTGTGGTGAGGGGAGAGAGATAAAAGCTCATTTAAAAACGACGTGAACATGCTGCGTAGGTAGCTGTTTATCAGTAAATATCTCCTCTGAGATTAAGAAAAGCAGTAGCTTAATAAATTAAGTACATCCTTGTGTGGTTACTGTACTGGTAACTCCCCAAAAGAATCTGGATTGTGATGAGGGAACAGAGAAAAAAGCTCATTTAGGACCTGCACTTACGAAGGGGGTAGGCAGCTCTATATCAGGGAGTAAACCTTCTGAGAATAAAAACAGCTGGAGCTTGTTAAGGTAATTACACAGGGGAAAGGATAATGTACTGGGAACTCCTCAGAAGAATCTGATTTGTGGTGAGGGGAGAGAGATAAAAGCTCATATAGGAACGACATGAACATGCTGGGTACGTAGCTGTTTATCAGTAAATATCTCCACTGAGATTAAGAAAAGCAGTAGCTTAATAAATTAAGTACTTACTGGTATGGTTACTGTACTGGTAACTCCCCAAAAGAATCTGGATTGTGGTGAGGGAACAGAGAAAAAAGCTCATTTAGGACCTGCACTTACGAAGGGGGTAGGCAGCTGTATATCAGGGAGTAAACCTTCTGAGAATAAAAACAGCTGGAGCTTGTTAAGGTAATTACACAGGGGAAAGGATAATGTACTGGGAACTCCTCAGAAGAATCTGATTTGTGGTGATGGGAGAGAGATAAAAGCTCATTTAGGAACGACATGAACATGCTGCGTAGGTAGCTGTTTATCAGTAAATATCTCCACTGAGATTAAGAAAAGCAGTAGCTTAATAAATTAAGTACTTCCTGGTATTGTTACTGTACTGGTAACTCCCCAAAAGAATCTGGATTGTGGTGAGGGAACAGAGAAAAAAGCTCATTTAGGACCTGCACTTACGAAGGGGGTAGGCAGCTGTATATCAGGGAGTAAACCTTCTGAGAATAAAAACAGCTGGAGCTTGTTAAGGTAATTACACAGGGGAAAGGATAAAGTACTGGGAACTCCTCAGAAGAATCTGATTTGTGGTGAGGGGAGAGAGATAAAAGCTCATTTAGGAACGACATGAACATGCTGCGTAGGTAGCTGTTTATCAGTAAATATCTCCACTGAGATTAAGAAAAGAAGTAGCTTAATAAATTAAGTACTTCCTGGTATGGTTACTGTACTGGTAACTCCCCAAAAGAATCTGGATTGTGGTGAGGGAACAGAGAAAAAAGCTCATTTAGGACCTGCACTTACGCAGGGGGTAGGCAGCTGTATATCAGGGAGTGAACCTTCTGAGAATAAAAACAGCTGGAGATTGTTAAGGTAATTACACAGGGGAAAGGATAATGTACTGGGAACTCCTCAGAAGAATCTGATTTGTGGTGAGGGGAGAGAGATAAAAGCTCATTTTGGAACGACATAAACATGCTGCGTAGGTAGCTGTTTATCAGTAAATATCTCCACTGAGATTAAGAAAAGCAGTAGCTTAATAAATTAAGTACTTCCTTGTATGTTTACTGTACTGGTAACTCCCCAAAAGAATCTGGATTGTGGTGAGGGAACAGAGAAAAAAGCTCATTTAGGACCTGCACTGACGAAGGGGGTAGGCAGCTGTATATCAGGGAGTAAACCTTCTGAGAATAAAAACAGCTGGAGCTTGTTAAGGTAATTACACAGGGGAAAGGGTAATGTACTGGGAACTCCTCAGAAGAATCTGATTTGTGGTGAGGGGAGAGAGATAAAAGCTCATTTAAGAACGACGTGAACATGCTGCGTAGGTAGCTGTTTATCAGTAAATATCTCCACTGAGATTAAGAAAAGCAGTAGCTTAATAAATTAAGTACTTCTTGGTATGGGTACTGTACTGGTACCTCCCCAAAAGAATCTGGATTGTGGTGAGGGAACAGAGAAAAAAGCTCATTTAGGACCTGCACTTACGAAGGGGGTAGGCAGCTGTATATCAGGGAGTAAACCTTCTGAGAATAAAAACAGCTGGAGCTTGTTAAGGTAATTACACATGGGAAAGGATAATGTACTGGGAACTCCTCAGAAGAATCTGATTTGTGGTGAGGGGAGAGAGATAAAAGCTCATTTAGGAACGACATGAACATGCTGCGTAGGTAGCTGTTTATCAGTAAATATCTCCACTGAGATTAAGAAAAGCAGTAGCTTAATAAATTAAGTACTTCTTGGTATGGGTACTGTACTGGTAACTCCCCAAAAGAATCTGGATTGTGGTGAGGGAACAGAGAAAAAAGCTCATTTAAGACCTGCACTTACGAAGGGGGTAGGCAGCTGTATATCAGGGAGTAAACCTTCTGAGAATAAAAACAGCTGGAGCTTGTTAAGGTAATTACACAGGGGAAAGGATAATGTACTGGGAACTCCTCAGAAGCATCTGATTTGTGGTGAGGGGAGAGAGATAAAAGCTCATTTAGGAACGATATGAACATGCTGCGTAGGTAGCTGTTTATCAGGAAATATCTCCACTGAGATTAAGAAAAGCAGTAGCTTAATAAATTAAGTACTTCCTGGTATGATTACTGTACTGGTAACTCCCCAAAAGAATCTGGATTGTGGTGAGGGAACAGAGAAAAAAGCTCATTTAGGACTTGCACTTACGAAGGGAGTAGGCAGCTGTATATCAGGGAGTAAACCTTCTGAGAATAAAAACAGCTGGAGCTTGTTAAGGTGATTACACAGGGGAAAGGATAATGTACTGGGAAATCCTCAGAAGAATCTGATTTGTGGTGAGGGGAAAGAGATAAAAGGTCATTTAGGAACGACATGAACATGCTGCGTAGGTAGCTGTTTATCAGTAAATATCTCAACTGAGATTAAGAAAAGCAGTAGCTTAATAAATTAGTACTTCCTGGTATGGTTACTGTACTGGTAACTCCTCAAAAGAATCTGGATTGTGGTGAGGGAACAGAGAAAAAAGCTCATTTAGGACCTGCACTTACGAAGGGGGTAGGCAGCTGTATATCAGGGAGTAAACCTTCTGAGAATAAAAACAGCTGGAGCTTGTTAAGGTAATTACACAGGGGAAAGGATAATATACTGGGAACTCCTCCGAAGAATCTGATTTGTGGTGAGGGGAGAGAGATAAAAGCTCATTTAGGAACGACATGAACATGCTGCATAGGTAGCTGTTTATCAGGAAATATGTCCACTGAGATTAAGAAAAGCAGTAGCTTAATAAATTAAGTACTTCCTGGTATGGTTACTGTACTGGTAACTCCCCAAAAGAATCTGGATTCTGGTGAGGGAACAGAGAAAAAAGCTCATTTAGGACCTGCACTTACGCAGGGGGTAGGCAGCTGTATATCAGGGAGTAAACCTTCTGAGAATAAAAACAGCTGGAGCTTGTTAAGGTAATTACACAGGGGAAAGGATAATGTACTGGGAACTCCTCAGAAGAATCTGATTTGTGGTGAGGGGATAGAGATAAATCTCATTTAAAAACGACGTGAACATGCTGCGTAGGTAGCTGTTTATCAGTAAATATCTCCTCTGAGATTAAGAAAAGCAGTAGCTTAATAAATTAAGTACATCCTTGTGTGGTTACTGTACTGGTAACTCCCCAAAAGAATCTGGATTCTGGTGAGGGAACAGAGAAAAAAGCTCATTTAGGACCTGCACTTACGCAGGGGGTAGGCAGCTGTATATCAGGGAGTAAACCTTCTGAGAATAAAAACAGCTGGAGCTTGTTAAGGTAATTACACAGGGGAAAGGATAATGTACTGGGAACTCCTCAGAAGAATCTGATTTGTGTTGAGGGGAGAGAGATTAAAGCTCATTTAGGAACGACATGAACATGCTGCGTACGTAGTTGTTTATCAGTAAATATCTCTCTGAGATTAAGAAAAGCAGTAGCTTAATAAATTAAGTACTTCCTGGTATGGTTACTGTACTGGTAACTCCCCAAAGAATCTGGATTGTGGTGAGGGAACAGAGAAAAAAGCTCATTTAGGACCTGCACTTTCGAAGGGGGTAGGCAGCTGTATATCAGGGACTAAACCTTCTGAGAATAAAAACAGCTGGAGCTTGTTAAGGTAATTACACAGGGGAAAGGATAATGTACTGGGAACTCCTCAGAAGAATCTGATTTGTGGTGAGGGGAGAGAGATAAAAGCTCTTTTAGGAACGACATGAACATGCTGCGTAGGTAGCTGTTTATCGGTAAATATCTCCACTGAGATTAAGAAAAGCAGTAGCTTAATAAATTAAGTACTTCCTGGTATGGTTACTGTACTGGTAACTCCCCGAAAGAATCTGGATTGTGGTGAGGGAACAGAGAAAAAAGCTCATTTAGGACCTGCACTTTCGAAGGGGGCAGGCAGCTGTATATCAGGGAGTAAACCTTCTGAGAATAAAAACAGCTGGAGCTTGTTAAGGTAATTACACAGGGGAAAGGATAATGTACTGGGAACTCCTCAGAAGAATCTGATTTGTGGTGAGGGGAGAGTGATAAAAGCTCATTTAGGAACGACATGAACATGCTGCTCACGTAGCTGTTTATCAGTAAATATCTCCACTGAGATTAAGAAAAGCAGTAGCTTAATAAATCAAGTACTTCCTGGTATTGTTACTGTACTGGTGACTCCCCAAAAGAATCTGGATTATGGTGAGGGAACAGAGAAAAAAGCTCATTTAGGACCTGCACTTTCGAAGGGGGTACGCAGCTGTATATCAGGGAGTAAACCTTCTGAGAATAAAAACAGCTGGAGCTTGTTAAGGTAATTACACAGGGGAAAGGATAATGTACTGGGAACTCCTCAGAAGAATCTGATTTGTGGTGAGGGGAGAGAGATTAAAGCTCATTTAGGAACGACATGAACATGCTGCGTAGGTAGCTGTTTATCAGTAAATATCTCCACTGAGATTAAGAAAAGCAGTAGCTTAATAAATTAAGTACTTCCTGGTATTGTTACTGTACTGGTAACTCCCCAAAAGAATCTGGATTGTGGTGAGGGAACAGAGAAAAAAGCTCATTTAGGACCTGCACTTACGAATGGGGTAGGCAGCTGTATATCAGGGAGTAAACCTTCTGCGAATAAAAACACCTGGAGCTTGTTAAGGTAATTACACAGGGGAAAGGATACTGTACTGGGAACAATTCAGAAGAATCTGATTTGTGGTGAGGGGAGAGAGATAAAAGCTCATTTAGGAACGACATGAACATGCTGCGTAGGTAGCTGTTTATCAGTAAATATCTCCACTGAGATTAAGAAAAGCAGTAGCTTAATAAATTAAGTACTTCCTGGTATGGTTATTGTACTGGTAACTCCCCAAAGAATCTGGATTGTGGTGAGGGAACAGAGAAAAAAGCTCATTTAGGACCTGCACTTTCGAAGGGGGTAGGCAGCTGTATATCAGGGAGTAAACCTTCTGAGAATAAAAACAGCTGGAGCTTGTTAAGGTAATTACACAGGGGAAAGGATAATGTACTGGGAACTCCTCAGAAGAATCTGATTTGTGGTGAGGGGAGAGAGATAAAAGCTCATTTAGGAACGACATGAACATGCTGGGTACGTAGCTGTTTATCAGTAAATATCTCCACTGAGATTAAGAAAAGCAGTAGCTTAATAAATTAAGTACTTCCTGGAATGGTTACTGTACTGGTAAATCCCCAAAAGAATCTGGATTGTGGTGAGGGAACAGAGAAAAAAGCTCATTTAGGACCTGCACTTACGAAGGGGGTAGGCAGCTGTATATCAGGGAGTAAACCTTCTGAGAATAAAAACAGCTGGAGCTTGTTAAGGTAATTACACAGGGGAAAGGATAATGTACTGGGAACTCCTCAGAAGAATCTGATTCGTGGTGAGGGGAGAGAGATAAAAACACATTTAGGAAAGACATGAACATGCTGCTTAGGTAGCTGTTTAACAGTAAATAGCTCCAGTGAGATTAAGAAAAGCAGTAGCTTAATAAATTAAGTACTTCCTGGTATGATTACTGTACTGGTAACTCCCAAAAAGAATCTGGATTGTGGTGAGGGAACAGAGAAAAAAGCTCATTTAGGACCTGCACTTACGAAGGGGGTAGGCAGCTGTATATCAGGGAGTAAACCTTCTGAGAATAAAAACAGCTGGAGCTTGTTAAGGTAATTACACAGGGGAAAGGATAATGTACTGGGAACAATTCAGAAGAATCTGATTTGTGGTGAGGGGAGAGAGATAAAAGCTCATTTAGGAACGACATGAACATGCTGCGTAGGTAGCTGTTTATCAGTAAATATCTCCACTGAGATTAAGAAAAGCAGTTGCTTAATAAATTCAGTAAATCCTGGTATGGTTACTGTACTGGTCACTCCACAAAAGAATCTGGATTGTGGTGAGGGAACAGAGAAAAAAGCTCATTTAGGACCTACACTTACGAAGGGGGTAGGCAGCTGTATATCAGGGAGTAAACCTACTGAGAATGAAAACAGCTGGAGCTTGTTAAGGTAATTACACAGGGGAAAGGATAATGTACTGGCAACTCCTCAGAAGAATCTGATTTGTGGTGACGGGAGAGAGATAAAAGCTCATTTAGGAACGACATGAACATGCTGCGTAGGTAGCTGTTTATCAGTAAATATCTCCACTGAGATTAAGAAAAGCAGTAGCTTAATAAATTAAGTACTTCCTGGTATGGTTACTGTACTGGTAACTCCCCAAAAGAATCTGGATTGTGGTGAGGGAACAGAGAAAAAAGCTCATTTAGGACCTGCACTTACGAAGGGGGTAGGCAGCTGTATATCAGGGAGTAAACCTTCTGAGAATAAAAACAGCTGGAGCTTGTTAAGGTAATTACACAGGGGAAAGGATAATGTACTGGGAACTCCTCAGAAGAATGTGATTCGTGGTGAGGGGAGAGAGATAATAGCTCATTTAGGAACGACATGAACATGCTGCATATGTAGCTGTTTATCAGTAAATATCACCACTGAGATTAAGAAAAGCAGTAGCTTAATAAATTAAGTACTTCCTGGTATGGATACTGTACTGGTCACTCCACAAAAGAATCTGGATTGTGGTGAGGGAACAGAGAAAAAAGCTCATTTAGGACCTACACTTACGAAGGGGGTGGGCAGCTGTATATCAGGGAGTAAACCTTCTGAGAATAAAAACAGCTGGAGCTTGTTAAGGTAATTACACAGTGGAAAGGATAATGTACTGGGAACTCCTCAGAAGAATCTGATTTGTGGTGAGGGGAGAGAGATAAAAGCTCATTTAGGAACGACATGAACATGCTGCGTAGGTAGCTGTTTATCAGTAATTATCTCCACTGAGATTAAGAAAAGCAGTAGCTTAATAAATTAAGGACTTCCTCGTATGGTTACTGTACTGGTAACTCCCCAAAGAATCTGGATTGTGGTGAGGGAACAGAGAAAAAAGTTCATTTAGGACCTGCACTTTCAAAGGGGGTAGGCACCTGTATATCAGGGAGTAAACCGTCTGAGAATAAAAACACCTGGAGCTTGTTAACGTAATTACACAGGGGAAAGAATAATGTACTGGGAACTCCTCAGAAGAATCTGATTTGTGGTGAGGGGAGAGAGATAATAGCTCATTTCGGAACGACATGAACATGCTGCGTACGTAGCTGTTTATCAGTAAATATCTCCACTGAGATTAAGAAAGCAGTATCTTAATAAATTAAGTACTTCCTGGTATGGTTACTGTACTGGTAACTCCCCAAAAGAATCTGGATTGTGGTGGGGGAACAGAGAAAAAACTCATTTAGGACCTGCACTTACGAAGGTGGTAGGCAGCTGTATATCAGGGAGTAAACCTTCTGAGACTAAAAACAGCTGGAGCTTGTTAAGGTAATTACACAGGGGAAAGGATAATGTACTGGGAACTCCTCAGAAGAATCTGATTTTTGGGGAGGGGAGAGAGATAAAAGCTCATTTAGGACCTGCACTTACGAAGGGGGTAGGCAGCTGTATATCAGGGAGTAAACCTTCTGAGAATAAAAAACGCTGGAGCTTGTTAAGGTAATTACACCGGGGAAAGGAAAATGTTCTGGGAACAATTCAGAAGAATCTGATCTGTGGTGAGGGGAGAGAGATAAAAGCTCACTTAAGAATGACAGGAACATGCTGCGTAGGTAGCTGTTTATCAGTAAATATCTCCACTGAGATGAAGAAAAGCAGTAGCTTAATAAGTTAAGTACTTCCTGGTATGGTTACTGTACTGGTAACTCCCCAAAGAATCTGGAATGTGGTGAGAGAACAGAGAAAAAAGCTCATTTAGGACCTGCACTTTCGAAGGGGGCAGGCAGCTGTATATCAGGGAGTAAACCTTCTGAGAATAAAAACAGCTGGAGCTTGTTAAGGTAATTACACAGGGGAAAGGATAATGTACTGGGAACTCCTCAGAAGAATCTGATTTGTGGTGAGGGGAGAGTGATAAAAGCTCATTTAGGAACGACATGAACATGCTGCTCACGTAGCTGTTTATCAGTAAATATCTCCACTGAGATTAAGCAGTAGCTTAATAAATCAAGTACTTCCTGGAATGGTTACTGTACTGGTGACCCCCAAAAGAATCTGGATTGTGGTGAGGGAACAGAGAAAAAAGCTCATTTAGGACCTGCACTTACGAAGGGGGTAGGCAGCTGTATATCAGGGAGTAAACCTTCTGAGAATAAAAACAGCTGGAGTTTGTTAAGGTAATTACACAGGGGAAAGGATAATGTACTGGGAACTCCTCAGAAGAATCTGATTTGTGGTGAGGGGAGAGAGATAAAAGCTCATTTAGGAATGACATGAACATGCTGTGTAGGTAGCTGTTTATCAGTAAATATCTCCACTGAGATTAAGAAAAGCAGTAGCTTAATAAATTAAGTAATTCCTGGTATGGTTACTGTACTGGTAACTCCCCAAAAGAATCTGGATTGTGGTGAGGGAACAGAGAAAAAAGCTCATTTAGGACCTGCACTTACGAAGGGGGTAGGCAGCTGTATATCAGGGAGTAAACCTTCTGAGAATAAAAACAGCTGGAGCTTGTTAAGGTAATTACACAGGCGAAAGGATAATGTACTGGGAAACACTCAGAAGAATCTGATTTGTGGTGAGGGGAGAGAGATAAAAGCTCATTTAGGAACGACATGAACATGCTGAATATGTAGCTGTTTATCAGTAAATATCTCCACTGAGATTACGAAAAGCAGTAGCTTAATAAATTAAGTACTTCCTGGTATGTTTACTGTACTGGTAACTCCCCAAAAGAATCTGGATTGTGGTGAGGGAACAGATCAAAAAAGCTCATTTAGGACCTGCACTTACCAAGGGGGTAGGCAGCTGTATATCAGGGAGTAAACCTTCTGAGAATAAAAACAGCTGGAGCTTGTTAAGGTAATTACACAGGGGAAAGGATAATGTACTGGGAACTCCTAAGAAGAATCCGATTTGTGGTGAGGGGAGAGAGATAAAAGCTCATTTAGGAACGACATGAACATGCTGCGTACGTAGCTGTTTATCAGTAAATATCTCCACTGAGATTAAGAAAAGCAGTAGCTTAATAAATTAATTACTTCCTGGTATGGTTACTGTACTGGTAACTCCCCAAAAGAATCTGGATTGTGGTGAGGGAACAGAGAAAAAAGCTCATTTAGGACCTGCACTTACGAAGGGGGTAGGCAGCTGTATATCAGGGAGTAAACCTTGTGAGAATAAAAACAGCTGGAGCTTGTTAAGGTAATTACACAGGGGAAAGGATAATGTACTGGGAACTCCTCAGAAGAATCTGATTTGTGGTGAGGGGAGAGAGATAAAAGCTCATTTAGGAACGACATGAACATGCTGCGTAGGTAGCTGTTTATCAGTAAATATCTCCACTGAGATTAAGAAAAGCAGTAGCTTCACAAATTAAGTACTTCCTGGTATGGTTACTGTACTAGTAACTCCCCAAAAGAATCTGGATTGTGGTGAAGGAACAGAGAAAAAAGCTCATTTAGGAACTGCACTTACGAAGGGGGTAGGCAGTTGTATATCACGGAGTAAACCTTCTGAGAATAAAAACAGCTGGAGTTTGTTAAGGTAATTACACAGGGGAAAGGATAATGTACTGGGAACTTCTCAGAAGAATCTGATTTGTGGTGAGGGGAGAGAGATAAAAGCTCCTTTAGGAACGACATGAACATGCTGCGTAGGTAGCTGTTTATCAGTAAATATCTCCACTGAGATTAAGAAAAGCAGTAGCTTCACAAATTAAGTACTTCCTGGTATGGTTACTGTACTGGTAACTCCCCAAAAGAATCTGGATTGTGGTGAGCTAACAGAGAAAAAAGCTCATTTAGGACCTGCACTTACGAAGGGGGTAGGCAGCTGTATATCAGGGAGTAAACCTTCTGAGAATAAAAACAGCTGGAGCTTGTTAAGGTAATTACACAGGGGAAAGGATAACGTACTGGGAAATCCTCAGAAGAATCTGATTTGTGGTGAGGGGAGAGAGATAAAATCTCATTTAGGAACGACATGAACTTGCTGCATAGGTAGTTGTTTATCAGTAAATATCTCCACTGAGATTAAGAAAAGCAGTAGCTTAATAAATTAAGTACTTCCTGGTATGGTTACTGTACTGGTAACTCCCCAAAAGAATCTGGATTGTGGTGAGGGAACAGAGAAAAAAGCTCATTACGACCTGCACTTACGAAGGGGGTAGGCAGCTGTATATCAGGGAGTAAACCTTCTGAGAATAAAAAGAGCTGGAGCTTGTTAAGGTAATTACTCAGGGGAAAGGATAATGTACTGGGAAACACTCAGAAGAATCTGATTTGTGGTGAGTGGAGAGAGATAAAAGCTCATTTAGGAACGACATGAACATGCTGAATATGTAGCTGTTTATCAGTAAATATCTCCACTGAGATTACGAAAGCAGTAGCTTAATAAATTAAGTACTTCCTGGTATGGTTACTGTACTGGTAACTCCCCAAAAGAATCTGGATTGTGGTGAGGGAAAAGAGTAAAAAGCTCATTTAGGACCTGCACTTACGAAGAGGGTAGGCAGCAGTATATCAGAGAGTAAACATTCTGAGAATAAAAACAGCTGGAGCTTGTTAAGGTAATTACACAGGGGAAAGGATAATGTACTGGGAACTCCTCAGAATAATCTGATTTGTGGTGAGGGGAGAGAGATAAAAGCTCATTTAGGAACGACATGAACATGCTGCGTAGGTAGCTGTTTATCAGTAAATATCTCCACTGAGATTAAGAAAAGCAGTAGCTTAATAAATTAAGTTCTTCCTGGTATGGTTACTGTACTGGTAACTCCCCAAAAGAATCTGGATTGTGGTGAGGGAACAGAGAAAAAAGCTCATTTAGGACCTGCACTTAAGAAGGGGGTAGGCAGCAGTATATCAGAGAGTAAACCTTCTGGGAATAAAAACAGTTGGAGCTTGTTAAGGTAATTACACAGGGGAAAGGAAAATGTACTGGGAACTCCTCAGAAGAATCTGATTTGTGGTGAGGGGAGAGAGATAAAAGCTCATTTAGGAACGACATGAACATGCTGCGTAGGTAGCTGTTTATCAGTAAATATCTCCACTGAGATTAAGAAAAGCTGTAGCTTAATAAATTAAGTACTTCCTGGTATGGTTACTGTACTGGTAACTCCCCAAAAGAATCTGGACTGTGGTGAGGGAACAGAGAAAAAAGCTCATTTAGGACCTGCACTTACGAAGGGGGTAGGCAGCTGTATATCAGGGAGTAAACCTTCTGAGAATAAAAACAGCTGGAGCTTGTTAAGGTCATTACACAGGGGAAAGGATAATGTACTGGGAACTCCTCAGAAGAATCTGATTTGTGGTGAGGGGAGAGAGATAAAAGCTCATTTAGGAACGACATGAACATGCTGCGTAGGTAGCTGTTTATCAGTAAATATCTCCACTGAGATTAAGAAAAGCAGTAGCTTAATAAATTAAGTACTTCCTGGTACGGTTCCTGTACTGGTACCTCCCCAAAAGAATCTGGATTGTGGTGAGGGAACAGAGAAAAAAGCTCATTTAGAACCTGCACTTAAGAAGGGGGTAGGCAGCAGTATATCAGAGAGTAAACCTTCTGGGAATAAAAACAGCTGGAGCTTGTTAAGGTAATTACACAGGGGAAAGGAAAATGTACTGGGAACTCCTCAGAAGAATCTGATTTGTGGTGAGGGGAGAGAGATAAAAGCTCATTTAGGAACGACATGAACATGCTGCGTAGGTAGCTGTTTATCAGTAAATATCTCCACTGAGATTAAGAAAACCAGTAGCTTAATAAATTAAGTACTTCCTGGTATGGTTACTGTACTGGTAACTCCCCAAAAGAATCTGGATTGTGGTGAGGGGACAGAGAAAAAAGCTCATTTAGGACCTGCACTTACGAAGGGGGTAGGCAGCTGTATATCAGGGAGTAAACCTTCTGAGAATAAAAACAGCTGGAGCTTGTTAAGGTAATTACACAGGGGAAAGGATAATGTACTGGGAACTCCTCAGAAGAATCTGATTTGTGGTGAGGGGAGAGAGATAAAAGCTCATTTAGGAACGACATGAACACGCTGCGTGCGTAGCTGTTTATCAGTAAATATCTCCACTGAGATTAAGAAAAGCAGTAGCTTAATAAATTAAGTATTTCCTGGTATCACGGAATACCTCCTAGGTGAATGAGAACAGCTGCCGCTTGTGAGCGATAAAGGATAGTTTATATATTTTACGCACCACCGAGATGAATACCTTCTCGGTGAATGACAACAGCTTTGGCCCGAAGGCCTACCCAAACAAGCTGCAGCTGTTCTCATTCACCGAGGAGATATGTCCTGATATTTACCTGCGTTGTGCGTATAGCCTTTATTTCTCTTCCAGCATCATCAAGCAGATCCCTTCGAGAAGAGCGGAGTTCACTCGCAATGATCCCACCAGGCTACCGTAACAAGCTGCAGCTGTTCTCATTCACCGTGGAGCTATTTCCTGCTCTACAATTCCTTACCCCGCTGGTGCGAAGAGGACACGAATGAGGCTTTATCTCTCTTCCAGCACCCCAAAGCCGATTGAATCTAAGACAGCGGAGTTTATTCGCTATAGCCCCATGAGCCTACCCTATCAAGCTGCAGCTGTAATCATTCAGCTCGGAGGTATTTCCTGATATACAGCTACTTCCCCGGTGGTGTAGAGAGATTATAAATGAGCCTTGATCACTCTTCCAGCACCACATAGCGATCCAATCGAGGACAGAGGAGTTCACTGTCTATGGCCCGCCCGGTCAGCCTACTCTAACAAGCTGCAGCTGTTGTCATTCACCGAGGAGATGTTACGTGATGTACAGCTAGTTGCCCCTGTGGTGCATACATTATGTAAATGAGCCTTTATCTCTCTTCCAGCACCACCACGCAGATTCAATCTAGGACAGCGGAGTTTACTCTCTATGGCGCGTCAGGCCTACAATAACAAGCTGCAGCTGTTCTCATTCACCGAGAAGGTATTCATCTCGGTGGTGCGTAAAATACATAAATTATCCTTTATCGCTCTTCCAGCACACCAATGTAGATCTTGTCAAGGACAGCGGCGTTTACTCAATATAGCAGATCCTATGGAGGACAGTGGCGTTCACTCGCTATGGCCTGACCGGCCTACAGTACGGAGCAGTAGCTGTTCTCTATCACTCAGGAGATAGTCCCTGATATAGGGCGACTTACCCCGCTGGTGCTTACAGGACACAAGTGAGCCTTTACCTCTCTTCCAGCAACACAGAGCACATCCTACCACTGAGAACAGCGGGGGTCACTCGCTAAGTCCCGACCAGCGTACAGGAACAAGCTGCAGCTGTACTAATTCACGCTGGAGATATTTCCTAATATTTCCTACTTACTCCGCTGGAGCGTATAGGACACAAATGAGCCTTCATCTCTCTTCCCGCAGCACAAATCAGATTCAATCGAAGACAGCGGAGTTTTCGCGCTTTGGCCCGAAGGCCTACCCAAGCAAGCTGCAGCTGTTCTCATTCACCGAGGAGCTAGTCCCTGATATTTACCTGCGTTGTGCGTATAGCCTTTATTTCTCTTCCAGCACCATCAAGCAGATCCCTTCGAGAAGAGCGGAGTTCACTCGCAATGATCCCACCAGGCTACCTTAACAAGCTGCAGCTGTTCTCATTCACCGTGGAGCTATTTCCTGCTCTACAATTCCTTACGCCGATGGTGCGAAGAGGACACGAATGAGGCTTTATCTCTCTTCCAGCACCCCAAAGCCGATTGAATCTAGGACAGCGGAGTTTATTCGCTATGGCCCCACGAGCCTACCCTATCAAGCTGCAGCTGTAATCATTCAGCTCGGAGGTATTTGCTGATATACAGCTACTTCCCCGGTGGTGTAGAGAGATTATAAATGAGCCTTGATCACTCTTCCAGCACCACATAGCGATCCAATCGAGGACAGAGGAGTTCACTGTCTATGGCCCGCCCGATCAGCCTACTCTAACAAGCTGCAGCTGTTGTCATTCACCGAGGAGATGTTACGTGATGTACAGCTAGTTGCCCTGTGGTGCATACATTATGTAAATGAGCCTTTATCTCTCTTCCAGCACCACCATGCAGATTCAATCTAGGACAGCGGAGTTTACTCTCTATGGCCCGTCAGGCCTACAATAACAAGCTGCAGCTGTTCTCATTCACCGAGAAGGTATTCATCTCGGTGGTGCGTAAAATACATAAATTATCCTTTATCGCTCTTCCAGCACACCATTGCAGATCTTGTCAAGGACAGCGGCGTTTACTCAATATAGCAGATCCTATGGAGGACAGTGGCGTTCACTCGCTATGGCCTGACCGGCCTACAGTACGGAGCAGTAGCTGTTCTCTATCACTCAGGAGATAGTCCCTGATATAGGGCGACTTACCCCGCTGGTGCCTACAGGACACAAGTGAGCCTTTACCTCTCTTCCAGCAACACAGAGCACATCCTACCTCTGAGAACAGCGGGGGTCACTCGCTAAGTCCCGACCAGCGTACAGGAACAAGCTGCAGCTGTACTAATTCACGCTGGAGATATTTCCTAATATTTCCTACTTACTCCGCTGGAGCGTATAGGACACAAATGAGCCTTCATCTCTCTTCCCGCAGCACAAATCAGATTCAATCGAAGACAGCGGAGTTTTCGCGCTTTGGCCCGAAGGCCTACCCAAACAAGCTGCAGCTGTTCTCATTCACCGAGGAGATATTCCCTGATATTTACCTGCGTTGTGCGTATAGCCTTTATTTCTCTTCCAGCACCATCAAGCAGATCCCTTCGAGAAGAGCGGAGTTCACTCGCAATGATCCCACCAGGCTACCTTAACAAGCTGCAGCTGTTCTCATTCACCGTGGAGCTATTTCCTGCTCTACAATTCCTTACCCCGCTGGTGCGAAGAGGACACGAATGAGGCTTTATCTCTCTTCCAGCACCCCAAAGCCGATTGAATCTAGGACAGCGGAGTTTATTCGCTATGGCCCCACGAGCCTACCCTATCAAGCTGCAGCTGTAATCATTCAGCTCGGAGGTATTTCCTGATATACAGCTACTTCCCCGGTGGTGTAGAGAGATTATAAATGAGCCTTGATCACTCTTCCAGCACCACATAGCGATCCAATCGAGGACAGAGGAGTTCACTGTCTATGGCCCGCCCGATCAGCCTACTCTAACAAGCTGCAGCTGTTGTCATTCACCGAGGAGATGTTACGTGATGTACAGCTAGTTGCCCCTGTGGTGCATACATTATGTAAATGAGCCTTTATCTCTCTTCCAGCACCACCACGCAGATTCAATCTAGGACAGCGGAGTTTACTCTCTATGGCCGGTCAGGCCTACAATAACAAGCTGCAGCTGTTCTCATTCACCGAGAAGGTATTCATCTCGGTGGTGCGTAAAATACATAAATTATCCTTTATCGCTCTTCCAGCACACCAATGCAGATCTTGTCAAGGACAGCGGCGTTTACTCAATATAGCAGATCCTATGGAGGACAGTGGCGTTCACTCGCTATGGCCTGACCGGCCTACAGTACAGAGCAGCAGCTGTTCTCATTCACTCAGGAGATAGTCCCTGATATAGGGCGACTTACCCCGCTGGTGCCTACAGGACACTAGTGAGCCTTTACCTCTCTTCCAGCAACACAGAGCACATCCTACCTCTGAGAACAGCGGGGGTCACTCGCTAAGTCCCGACCAGCGTACAGGAACAAGCTGCAGCTGTACTAATTCACCCTGGAGATATTTCCTAATATTTCCTACTTACTCCGCTGGAGCGTATAGGACACAAATGAGCCTTCATCTCTCTTCCCGCAGCACAAATCAGATTCAATCGAAGACAGCGGAGTTTTCGCGCTTTGGCCCGAAGGCCTACCCAAACAAGCTGCAGCTGTTCTCATTCACCGAGGAGATATTCCCTGATGTTTACCTGCGTTGTGCGTATAGCCTTTATTTCTCTTCCAGCACCATCAAGCAGATCCCTTCGAGAAGAGCGGAGTTCACTCGCAATGATCCCACCAGGCTACCGTAACAAGCTGCAGCTGTTCTCATTCACCGTGGAGCTATTTCCTGCTCTACAATTCCTTACCCCGCTGGTGCGAAGAGGACACGAATGAGGCTTTATCCCTCTTCCAGCACCCCAAAGCCGATTGAATCTAGGACAGCGGAGTTTATTCGCTATGGCCCCACGAGCCTACCCTATCAAGCTGCAGCTGTAATCATTCAGCTCGGAGGTATTTCCTGATATACAGCTACTTCCCCGGTGGTGTAGAGAGATTATAAATGAGCCTTGATCACTCTTCCAGCACCACATAGCGATCCAATCGAGGACAGAGGAGTTCACTGTCTATGGCCCGCCCGATCAGCCTACTCTAACAAGCTGCAGCTGTTGTCATTCACCGAGGAGATGTTACGTGATGTACAGCTAGTTGCCCTGTGGTGCATACATTATGTAAATGAGCCTTTATCTCTCTTCCAGCACCACCATGCAGATTTAATCTAGGACAGCGGAGTTTACTCTCTATGGCCCGTCAGGCCTACAATAACAAGCTGCAGCTGTTCTCATTCACCGAGAAGGTATTCATCTCGGTGGTGCGTAAAATACATTAATTATCCTTTATCGCTCTTCCAGCACACCATTGCAGATCTTGTCAAGGACAGCGGCGTTTACTCAATATAGCAGATCCTATGGAGGACAGTGGCGTTCACTCGCTATGGCCTGACCGGCCTACAGTACGGAGCAGTAGCTGTTCTCTATCACTCAGGAGATAGTCCCTGATATAGGGCGACATACCCCGCTGGTGCCTACAGGACACAAGTGAGCCTTTACCTCTCTTCCAGCAACACAGAGCACATCCTACCTCTGAGAACAGCGGGGGTCACTCGCTAAGTCCCGACCAGCGTACAGGAACAAGCTGCAGCTGTACTAATTCACGCTGGAGATATTTCCTAATATTTCCTACTTACTCCGCTGGAGCGTATAGGACACAAATGAGCCTTCATCTCTCTTCCCGCAGCACAAATCAGATTCAATCGAAGACAGCGGAGTTTTCGCGCTTTGGCCCGAAGGCCTACCCAAACAAGCTGCAGCTGTTCTCATTCACCGAGGAGATATTCCCTGATATTTACCTGCGTTGTGCGTATAGCCTTTATTTCTCTTCCAGCACCATCAAGCAGATCCCTTCGAGAAGAGCGGAGTTCACTCGCAATGATCCCACCAGGCTACCTTAACAAGCTGCAGATGTTCTCATTCACCGTGGAGCTATTTCCTGCTCTACAATTCCTTACGCCCCTGGTGCGAAGAGGACACGAATGAGGCTTTATCTCTCTTCCAGCACCCCAAAGCCGATTGAATCTAGGACAGCGGAGTTTATTCGCTATGGCCCCACGAGCCTACCCTATCAAGCTGCAGCTGTAATCATTCAGCTCGGAGGTATTTCCTGATATACAGCTACTTCCCCGGTGGTGTAGAGAGATTATAAATGAGCCTTGATCACTCTTCCAGCACCACATAGCGATCCAATCGAGGACAGAGGAGTTCACTGTCTATGGCCCGCCCGATCAGCCTACTCTAACAAGCTGCAGCTGTTGTCATTCACCGAGGAGATGTTACGTGATGTACAGCTAGTTGCCCCTGTGGTGCATACATTATGTAAATGAGCCTTTATCTCTCTTCCAGCACCACCACGCAGATTCAATCTAGGACAGCGGAGTTTACTCTCTATGGCGCGTCAGGCCTACAATAACAAGCTGCAGCTGTTCTCATTCACCGAGAAGGTATTCATCTCGGTGGTGCGTAAAATACATAAATTATCCTTTATCGCTCTTCCAGCACACCAATGTAGATCTTGTCAAGGACAGCGGCGTTTACTCAATATAGCAGATCCTATGGAGGACAGTGGCGTTCACTCGCTATGGCCTGACCGGCCTACAGTACGGAGCAGTAGCTGTTCTCTATCACTGAGGAGATAGTCCCTGATATAGGGCGACTTACCCCGCTGGTGCCTACAGGACACAAGTGAGCCTTTACCTCTCTTCCAGCAACACAGAGCACATCCTACCTCTGAGAACAGCGGGGGTCACTCTCTAAGTCCCGACCAGCGTACAGGAACAAGCTGCAGCTGTACTAATTCACGCTGGAGATATTTCCTAATATTTCCTACTTACTCCGCTGGAGCGTATAGGACACAAATGAGCCTTCATCTCTCTTCCCGCAGCACAAATCAGATTCAATCGAAGACAGCGGAGTTTTCGCGCTTTGGCCCGAAGGCCTACCCAAACAAGCTGCAGCTGTTCTCATTCACCGAGGAGCTAGTCCCTGATATTTACCTGCGTTGTGCGTATAGCCTTTATTTCTCTTCCAGCACCATCAAGCAGATCCCTTCGAGAAGAGCGGAGTTCACTCGCAATGATCCCACCAGGCTACCTTAACAAGCTGCAGCTGTTCTCATTCACCGTGGAGCTATTTCCTGCTCTACAATTCCTTACCCGCTGGTGCGAAGAGGACACGAATGAGGCTTTATCTCTCTTCCAGCACCCCAAAGCCGATTGAATCTAGGACAGCGGAGTTTATTCGCTATGGCCCCACGAGCCTACCCTATCAAGCTGCAGCTGTAATCATTCAGCTCGGAGGTATTTCCTGATATACAGCTACTTCCCCGGTGGTGTAGAGAGATTATAAATGAGCCTTGATCACTCTTCCAGCACCACATAGCGATCCAATCGAGGACAGAGGAGTTCACTGTCTATGGCCCGCCCGATCAGCCTACTCTAACAAGCTGCAGCTGTTGTCATTCACCGAGGAGATGTTACGTGATGTACAGCTAGTTGCCCCTGTGGTGCATACATTATGTAAATGAGCCTTTATCTCTCTTCCAGCACCACCACGCAGATTCAATCTAGGACAGCGGAGTTTACTCTCTGTGGCCCGTCAGGCCTACAATAACAAGCTGCAGCTGTTCTCATTCACCGAGAAGGTATTCATCTCGGTGGTGCGTAAAATACATAAATTATCCTTTATCGCTCTTCCAGCACACCAATGTAGATCTTGTCAAGGACAGCGGCGTTTACTCAATATAGCAGATCCTATGGAGGACAGTGGCGTTCACTCGCTATGGCCTGACCGGCCTACAGTACGGAGCAGCAGCTGTTCTCATTCACTCAGGAGATAGTCCCTGATATAGGGCGACTTACCCCGCTGGTGCCTACAGGACACTAGTGAGCCTTTACCTCTCTTCCAGCAACACAGAGCACATCCTGCCTCTGAGAACAGCGGGGGTCACTCGCTAAGTCCCGACCAGCGTACAGGAACAAGCTGCAGCTGTACTAATTCACCCTGGATATATTTCCTAATATTTCCTACTTACTCGCTGGAGCGTATAGGACACAAATGAGCCTTTATGTCTCTTCCCGCAGCACAAATCAGATTCAATCGAAGACAGCGGAGTTTTCGCGCTTTGGCCCGAAGGCCTACCCAAACAAGCTGCAGCTGTTCTAATTCACCGAGGAGATATTCCCTGATATTTACCTGCGTTGTGCGTATAGCCTTTATTTCTCTTCCAGCACCATCAAGCAGATCCCTTCGAGAAGAGCGGAGTTCACTCGCAATGATCCCACCAGGCTACCTTAACAAGCTGCAGCTGTTCTCATTCACCGTGGAGCTATTTCCTGCTCTACAATTCCTTTCCCCGCTGGTGCGAAGAGGACACAAATGAGGCTTTATCTCTCTTCCAGCTCCCCAAAGCCGATTGAATCTAGGACAGCGGAGTTTATTCGCTATGGCCCCACGAGCCTACCCTATCAAGCTGCAGCTGTAATCATTCAGCTCGGAGGTATTTCCTGATATACAGCTACTTCCCCGGTGGTGTAGAGAGATTATAAATGAGCCTTGATCACTCTTCCAGCACCACATAGCGATCCAATCGAGGACAGAGGAGTTCACTGTCTATGGCCCGCCCGATCAGCCTACTCTAACAAGCTGCAGCTGTTGTCATTCACCGAGGAGATGTTACGTGATGTACAGCTAGTTGCCCCTGTGGTGCATACATTATGTAAATGAGCCTTTATCTCTCTTCCAGCACCACCACGCAGATTCAATCTAGGACAGCGGAGTTTACTCTCTATGGCGCGTCAGGCCTACAATAACAAGCTGCAGCTGTTCTCATTCACCGAGAAGGTATTCATCTCGGTGGTGCGTAAAATACATAAATTATCCTTTATCGCTCTTCCAGCACACCAATGTAGATCTTGTCAAGGACAGCGGCGTTTACTCAATATAGCAGATCCTATGGAGGACAGTGGCGTTCACTCGCTATGGCCTGACCGGCCTACAGTACGGAGCAGTAGCTGTTCTCTATCACTCAGGAGATAGTCCCTGATATAGGGCGACTTACCCCCGCTGGTGCCTACAGGACACAAGTGAGCCTTTACCTCTCTTCCAGCAACACAGAGCACATCCTACCTCTGAGAACAGCGGGGGTCACTCTCTAAGTCCCGACCAGCGTACAGGAACAAGCTGCAGCTGTACTAATTCACGCTGGAGATATTTCCTAATATTTCCTACTTACTCCGCTGGAGCGTATAGGACACAAATGAGCCTTCATCTCTCTTCCCGCAGCACAAATCAGATTCAATCGAAGACAGCGGAGTTTTCGCGCTTTGGCCCGAAGGCCTACCCAAACAAGCTGCAGCTGTTCTCATTCACCGAGGAGCTAGTCCCTGATATTTACCTGCGTTGTGCGTATAGCCTTTATTTCTCTTCCAGCACCATCAAGCAGATCCCTTCGAGAAGAGCGGAGTTCACTCGCAATGATCCCACCAGGCTACCTTAACAAGCTGCAGCTGTTCTCATTCACCGTGGAGCTATTTCCTGCTCTACAATTCCTTACGCCGCTGGTGCGAAGAGGACACGAATGAGGCTTTATCTCTCTTCCAGCACCCCAAAGCCGATTGAATCTAGGACAGCGGAGTTTATTCGCTATGGCCCCACGAGCCTACCCTATCAAGCTGCAGCTGTAATCATTCAGCTCGGAGGTATTTCCTGATATACAGCTACTTCCCCGGTGGTGTAGAGAGATTATAAATGAGCCTTGATCACTCTTCCAGCACCACATAGCGATCCAATCGAGGACAGAGGAGTTCACTGTCTATGGCCCGCCCGATCAGCCTACTCTAACAAGCTGCAGCTGTTGTCATTCACCGAGGAGATGTTACGTGATGTACAGCTAGTTGCCCCTGTGGTGCATACATTATGTAAATGAGCCTTTATCTCTCTTCCAGCACCACCACGCAGATTCAATCTAGGACAGCGGAGTTTACTCTCTATGGCCCGTCAGGCCTACAATAACAAGCTGCAGCTGTTCTCATTCACCGAGAAGGTATTCATCTCGGTGGTGCGTAAAATACATAAATTATCCTTTATCGCTCTTCCAGCACACCAATGTAGATCTTGTCAAGGACAGCGGCGTTTACTCAATATAGCAGATCCTATGGAGGACAGTGGCGTTCACTCGCTATGGCCTGACCGGCCTACAGTACGGAGCAGCAGCTGTTCTCATTCACTCAGGAGATAGTCCCTGATATAGGGCGACTTACCCCGCTGGTGCCTACAGGACACTAGTGAGCCTTTACCTCTCTTCCAGCAACACAGAGCACATCCTGCCTCTGAGAACAGCGGGGGTCACTCGCTAAGTCCCGACCAGCGTACAGGAACAAGCTGCAGCTGTACTAATTCACCCTGGATATATTTCCTAATATTTCCTACTTACTCCGCTGGAGCGTATAGGACACAAATGAGCCTTTATGTCTCTTCCCGCAGCACAAATCAGATTCAATCGAAGACAGCGGAGTTTTCGCGCTTTGGCCCGAAGGCCTACCCAAACAAGCTGCAGCTGTTCTAATTCACCGAGGAGATATTCCCTGATATTTACCTGCGTTGTGCGTATAGCCTTTATTTCTCTTCCAGCACCATCAAGCAGATCCCTTCGAGAAGAGCGGAGTTCACTCGCAATGATCCCACCAGGCTACCTTAACAAGCTGCAGCTGTTCTCATTCACCGTGGAGCTATTTCCTGCTCTACAATTCCTTTCCCCGCTGGTGCGAAGAGGACACAAATGAGGCTTTATCTCTCTTCCAGCTCCCCAAAGCCGATTGAATCTAGGACAGCGGAGTTTATTCGCTATGGCCCCACGAGCCTACCCTATCAAGCTGCAGCTGTAATCATTCAGGTCGGAGGTATTTCCTGATATACAGCTACTTCCCCGGTGGTGTAGAGAGATTATAAATGAGCCTTGATCACTCTTCCAGCACCACATAGCGATCCAATCGAGGACAGAGGAGTTCACTGTCTATGGCCCGCCCGATCAGCCTACTCTAACAAGCTGCAGCTGTTGTCATTCACCGAGGAGATGTTACGTGATGTACAGCTAGTTGCCCTGTGGTGCATACATTATGTAAATGAGCCTTTATCTCTCTTCCAGCACCACCATGCAGATTCAATCTAGGACAGCGGAGTTTACTCTCTATGGCCCGTCAGGCCTACAATAACAAGCTGCAGCTGTTCTCATTCACCGAGAAGGTATTCATCTCGGTGGTGCGTAAAATACATAAATTATCCTTTATCGCTCTTCCAGCACACCATTGCAGATCTTGTCAAGGACAGCGGCGTTTACTCAATATAGCAGATCCTATGGAGGACAGTGGCGTTCACTCGCTATGGCCTGACCGGCCTACAGTACGGAGCAGTAGCTGTTCTCTATCACTCAGGAGATAGTCCCTGATATAGGGCGACTTACCCCGCTGGTGCCTACAGGACACAAGTGAGCCTTTACCTCTCTTCCAGCAACACAGAGCACATCCTGCCTCTGAGAACAGCGGGGGTCACTCGCTAAGTCCCGACCAGCGTACAGGAACAAGCTGCAGCTGTACTAATTCACGCTGGAGATATTTCCTAATATTTCCTACTTACTCCGCTGGAGCGTATAGGACACAAATGAGCCTTCATCTCTCTTCCCGCAGCACAAATCAGATTCAATCGAAGACAGCGGAGTTTTCGCGCTTTGGCCCGAAGGCCTACCCAAACAAGCTGCAGCTGTTCTCATTCACCGAGGAGCTAGTCCCTGATATTTACCTGCGTTGTGCGTATAGCCTTTATTTCTCTTCCAGCACCATCAAGCAGATCCTTCGAGAAGAGCGGAGTTCACTCGCAATGATCCCACCAGGCTACCTTAACAAGCTGCAGCTGTTCTCATTCACCGTGGAGCTATTTCCTGCTCTACAATTCCTTTCCCCGCTGGTGCGAAGAGGACACAAATGAGGCTTTATCTCTCTTCCAGCTCCCCAAAGCCGATTGAATCTAGGACAGCGGAGTTTATTCGCTATGGCCCCACGAGCCTACCCTATCAAGCTGCAGCTGTAATCATTCAGCTCGGAGGTATTTCCTGATATACAGCTACTTCCCCGGTGGTGTAGAGAGATTATAAATGAGCCTTGATCACTCTTCCAGCACCACATAGCGATCCAATCGAGGACAGAGGAGTTCACTGTCTATGGCCCGCCCGATCAGCCTACTCTAACAAGCTGCAGCTGTTGTCATTCACCGAGGAGATGTTACGTGATGTACAGCTAGTTGCCCCTGTGGTGCATACATTATGTAAATGAGCCTTTATCTCTCTTCCAGCACCACCACGCAGATTCAATCTAGGACAGCGGAGTTTACTCTCTATGGCGCGTCAGGCCTACAATAACAAGCTGCAGCTGTTCTCATTCACCGAGAAGGTATTCATCTCGGTGGTGCGTAAAATACATAAATTATCCTTTATCGCTCTTCCAGCACACCAATGTAGATCTTGTCAAGGACAGCGGCGTTTACTCAATATAGCAGATCCTATGGAGGACAGTGGCGTTCACTCGCTATGGCCTGACCGGCCTACAGTACGGAGCTGTAGCTGTTCTCTATCACTCAGGAGATAGTCCCTGATATAGGGCGACTTACCCCGCTGGTGCCTACAGGACACAAGTGAGCCTTTACCTCTCTTCCAGCAACACAGAGCACATCCTACCTCTGAGAACAGCGGGGGTCACTCTCTAAGTCCCGACCAGCGTACAGGAACAAGCTGCAGCTGTACTAATTCACGCTGGAGATATTTCCTAATATTTCCTACTTACTCCGCTGGAGCGTATAGGACACAAATGAGCCTTCATCTCTCTTCCCGCAGCACAAATCAGATTCAATCGAAGACAGCGGAGTTTTCGCGCTTTGGCCCGAAGGCCTACCCAAACAAGCTGCAGCTGTTCTCATTCACCGAGGAGCTAGTCCCTGATATTTACCTGCGTTGTGCGTATAGCCTTTATTTCTCTTCCAGCACCATCAAGCAGATCCCTTCGAGAAGAGCGGAGTTCACTCGCAATGATCCCACCAGGCTACCTTAACAAGCTGCAGCTGTTCTCATTCACCGTGGAGCTATTTCCTGCTCTACAATTCCTTACCCCGCTGGTGCGAAGAGGACACGAATGAGGCTTTATCTCTCTTCCAGCACCCCAAAGCCGATTGAATCTAGGACAGCGGAGTTTATTCGCTATGGCCCCACGAGCCTACCCTATCAAGCTGCAGCTGTAATCATTCAGCTCGGAGGTATTTCCTGATATACAGCTACTTCCCCGGTGGTGTAGAGAGATTATAAATGAGCCTTGATCACTCTTCCAGCACCACATAGCGATCCAATCGAGGACAGAGGAGTTCACTGTCTATGGCCCGCCCGATCAGCCTACTCTAACAAGCTGCAGCTGTTGTCATTCACCGAGGAGATGTTACGTGATGTACAGCTAGTTGCCCCTGTGGGTGCATACATTATGTAAATGAGCCTTTTCTCTCTTCCAGCACCACCACGCAGATTCAATCTAGGACAGCGGAGTTTACTCTCTATGGCCGTCAGGCCTACAATAACAAGCTGCAGCTGTTCTCATTCACCGAGAAGGTATTCATCTCGGTGGTGCGTAAAATACATAAATTATCCTTTATCGCTCTTCCAGCACACCAATGTAGATCTTGTCAAGGACAGCGGCGTTACTCAATATAGCAGATCCTATGGAGGACAGTGGCGTTCACTCGCTATGGCCTGACCGGCCTACAGTACGGAGCAGCAGCTGTTCTCATTCACTCAGGAGATAGTCCCTGATATAGGGCGACTTACCCCGCTGGTGCCTACAGGACACTAGTGAGCCTTTACCTCTCTTCCAGCAACACAGAGCACATCCTGCCTCTGAGAACAGCGGGGGTCACTCGCTAAGTCCCGACCAGCGTACAGGAACAAGCTGCAGCTGTACTAATTCACCCTGGATATATTTCCTAATATTTCCTACTTACTCCGCTGAGCGTATAGGACACAAATGAGCCTTTATGTCTCTTCCCGCAGCACAAATCAGATTCAATCGAAGACAGCGGAGTTTTCGCGCTTTGGCCCGAAGGCCTACCCAAACAAGCTGCAGCTGTTCTATTCACCGAGGAGATATTCCTGATATTTACCTGCGTTGTGCGTATAGCCTTTATTTCTCTTCCAGCACATCAAGCAGATCCCTTCGAGAAGAGCGGAGTTCACTCGCAATGATCCCACCAGGCTACCTTAACAAGCTGCAGCTGTTCTCATTCACCGTGGAGCTATTTCCTGCTCTACAATTCCTTTCCCCGCTGGTGCGAAGAGGACACAAATGAGGCTTTATCTCTCTTCCAGCTCCCCAAAGCCGATTGAATCTAGGACAGCGGAGTTTATTCGCTATGGCCCCACGAGCCTACCTATTCAAGCTGCAGCTGTAATCCTTCAGGTCGGAGGTATTTCCTGATATACAGCTACTTCCCCGGTGGTGTAGAGAGATTATAAATGAGCCTGATCACTCTTCCAGCACACATAGCGATCAATCGAGGACAGAGGAGTTCACTGTCTATGGCCCGCCCGATCAGCTACTCTAACAAGCTGCAGCTGTTGTCATTCACCGAGGAGATGTTACGTGATGTACAGCTAGTTGCCCTGTGGGCATACATTATGTAAATGAGCCTTTATCTCTCTTCCAGCACCACCATGCAGATTCATCTAGGACAAGCGGAGTTTACTCTCTATGGCCCGTCAGGCCCTACAATAACAAGCTGCAGCTGTTCTCATTCACCGAGAAGGTATTCATCTCGGTGGTGCGTAAAATACATAAATTATCCTTTATCGCTCTTCCAGCACACCATTGCAGATCTTGTCAAGGACAGCGGCCTTTACTCAATATAGCAGATCCTATGGAGGACAGTGGCGTTCACTCGCTATGGCCTGACCGGCTACAGTACGGAGCAGTAGCTGTTCTCTATCACTCAGGAGATAGTCCCTGATATAGGGCGACTTACCCGCTGGTGCCTACAGGACACAAGTGAGCCTTTACCTCTCTTCCAGCAACACAGAGCACATCCTGCCTCTGAGAACAGCGGGGGTCACTCGCTAAGTCCCAACCAGCGTACAGAACAAGCTGCAGCTGTACTAATTCACGCTGGAGATATTTCCTAATATTTCTACTTACTCCGCTGGAGCGTATAGGACACAAATGAGCCTTCATCTCTCTTCCCGCAGCACAAATCAGATTCAATCGAAGACAGCGGAGTTTTCGCGCTTTGGCCCGAAGGCCTACCCAAAACAAGCTGCAGCTGTTCTCATTCACCGAGGAGCTAGTCCCTGATATTTACCTGCGTTGTGCGTATACGCTTTATTTCTCTTCCAGCCCATCAAGCAGATCCCTTCGAGAAGAGCGGAGTTCACTCGCAATGATCCCACCAGGCTACCTTAACAAGCTGCAGCTGTTCTCATTCACCGTGGAGCTATTTCCTGCTCTACAATTCCTTTCCCCCGCTGGTGCGAAGAGGACACAAATGAGGCTTTATCTCTCTTCCAGCTCCCCAAAGCCGATTGAATCTAGGACAGCGGAGTTTATTCGCTATGGCCCACGACGCCTACCCTATCAAGCTGCAGCTGTAATCATTCAGCTCGGAGGTATTTCCTGATATACAGCTACTTCCCCGGTGGTGTAGAGAGATTATAAATGAGCCTTGATCACTCTTCCAGCACCACATAGCGATCCAATCGAGGACAGAGGAGTTCACTGTCTATGGCCCGCCCGATCAGCCTACTCTAACAAGCTGCAGCTGTTGTCATTCACCGAGGAGATGTTACGTGATGTACAGCTAGTTGCCCCTGTGGTGCATACATTATGTAAATGAGCCTTTACTCTCTTCCAGCCACCACCGCAGATTCAATCTAGGACAGCGGAGTTTACTCTCTATGGCGCGTCAGGCCTACAATAACAAGCTGCAGCTGTTCTCATTCACGAGAAGGTATTCATCTCGGTGGTGCGTAAAATACATAAATTATCCTTATCGCTCTTCCAGCACACCAATGTAGATCTTGTCAAGGACAGCGGCGTTTACTCAATATAGCAGATCCTATGGAGGACAGTGGCGTTCACTCGCTATGGCCTGACCGGCCTACAGTACGGAGCAGTAGCTGTTCTCTATCACTCAGGAGATAGTCCCTGATATAGGGCGACTTACCCCGCTGGTGCCTACAGGACACAAGTGAGCCTTTACCTCTCTTCCAGCAACACAGAGCACATCCTACCTCTGAGAACAGCGGGGGTCACTCTCTAAGTCCCGACCAGCGTACAGGAACAAGCTGCAGCTGTACTAATTCACGCTGGAGATATTTCCTAATATTTCCTACTTACTCGCTGGCGTATAGGACACAAATGAGCCTTCATCTCTCTTCCCGCAGCACAAATCAGATTCAATCGAAGACAGCGGAGTTTCGCGCTTTGGCCCGAAGGCCTACCCAAACAAGCTGCAGCTGTTCTCATTCACCGAGGAGCTAGTCCCTGATATTTACCTGCGTTGTGCGTATAGCCTTTATTTCTCTTCCAGCACCATCAAGCAGATCCCTTCGAGAGAGCGGAGTTCACTCGCAATGATCCACCAGGCTACCTTAACAAGCTGCAGCTGTTCTCATTCACGTGGAGCTATTTCCTGCTCTACAATTCCTTACCCCGCTGGTGCGAAGAGGACACGAATGAGGCTTTATCTCTCTTCCAGCACCCCAAAGCCGATTGAATCTAGGAACAGCGGAGTTTATTCGCTATGGTCCCACGAGCCTACCCTATCAAGCTGCAGCTGTAATCATTCAGCTCGGAGGTATTTCCTGATATACAGCTACTTCCCCGGTGGTGTAGAGAGATTATAAATGAGCCTTGATCACTCTTCCAGCACCACATAGCGATCCAATCGAGGACAGAGGAGTTCACTGTCTATGGCCCGCCCGATCAGCCTACTCTAACAAGCTGCAGCTGTTGTCATTCACCGAGGAGATGTTACGTGATGTACAGCTAGTTGCCCTGTGGTGCATACATTATGTAAATGAGCCTTTATCTCTCTTCCAGCACCACCATGCAGATTCAATCTAGGACAGCGGAGTTTACTCTCTATGGCCCGTCAGGCCTACAATAACAAGCTGCAGCTGTTCTCATTCACCGAGAAGGTATTCATCTCGGTGGTGCGTAAAATACATAAATTATCCTTTATCGCTCTTCCAGCACACCATTGCAGATCTGTCAAGGACAGCGGCGTTTACTCAATATAGCAGTTCCTATGGAGGACAGTGGCGTTCACTCGCTATGGCCTGACCGGCCTACAGTACGGAGCAGTAGCTGTTCTCTATCACTCAGGAGATAGTCCTTGATATAGGCGACTTACCCCGCTGGTGCCTACAGGACACAAGTGAGCCTTTACCTCTCTTCCAGCAACACAGAGCACATCCTACCTCTGAGAACAGCGGGGGTCACTCGCTAAGTCCCGACCAGCGTACAGGAACAAGCTGCAGCTGTACTAATTCACGCTGGAGATATTTCCTAATATTTCCTACTTACTCCGCTGCAGCGTATAGGACACAAATGAGCCTTCATCTCTCTTCCCGCAGCACAAATCACATTCAATCGAAGACAGCGGAGTTTTCGCGCTTTGGCCCGAAGGCCTACCCAAACAAGCTGCAGCTGTTCTCATTCACCGAGGAGCTAGTCCCTGATATTTACCTGCGTTGTGCGTATAGCCTTTATTTCTCTTCCAGCACCATCAAGCAGATCCCTTCGAGAAGAGCGGAGTTCACTCGCAATGATCCCACAGGCTACCTTAACAAGCTGCAGCTGTTCTCATTCACCGTGGAGCTATTTCCTGCTCTACAATTCCTTACGCCGCTGGTGCGAAGAGGACACGAATGAGGCTTTATCTCTCTTCCAGCACCCCAAAGCCGATTGAATCTAGGGACAGCGGAGTTTATTCGCTATGGCCCCACGAGCCTACCCTATCAAGCTGCAGCTGTAATCTTCAGCTCGGAGGTATTTCCTGATATACAGCTACTTCCCCGGTGGTGTAGAGAGATTATAAATGAGCCTTGATCACTCTTCCAGCACCACATAGCGATCCAATCGAGGACAGAGGAGTTCACTGTCTATGGCCCGCCCGATCAGCCTACTCTAACAAGCTGCAGCTGTTGTCATTCACCGAGGAGATGTTACGTGATGTACAGCTAGTTGCCCTGTGGTGCATACATTATGTAAATGAGCCTTTATCTCTCTTCCATAACCACCATGCAGATTCAATCTAGGACAGCGGAGTTTACTCTCTATGGCCCGTCAGGCCTACAATAACAAGCTGCAGCTGTTCTCATTCACCGAGAAGGTATTCATCTCGGGTGGTGCGTAAAATACATAAATTATCCTTTATCGCTCTTCCAGCACACCATTGCAGATCTTGTCATGGACAGCGCGGTTTAATCAATATAGCAGATCCTATGGGAGGACAGTGGCGTTCACTCGCTATGGCCTGACCGGCCTACAGTACGGAGCAGTAGCTGTTCTCTATCACTCAGGAGATAGTCCCTGATATAGGGCGACTTACCCCGCTGGTGCCTACAGGACACAAGTGAGCCTTTACGTCTCTTCCAGCAACACAGAGCACATCCTACCTCTGAGAACAGCGGGGGTCACTCGCTAAGTCCCGACAGCGTACAGAAACAAGCTGCAGCTGTACTAATTCACGCTGGAGATATTTCCTAATATTCTACTTACTCGCTGGAGCGTATAGGACACAAATGAGCCTTCATCTCTCTTCCGCAGCACAAATCAGATTCAATCGAAGACAGCGGAGTTTTCGCGCTTTTGGCCCGAAGGCCTACCCAAACAAGCTGCAGCTGTTCTCATTCACCGAGGAGATATTCCCTGATATTTACCTGCGTTGTGCGTATAGCCTTTATTTCTCTCCAGCTACCATCAAGCAGATCCCTTCGAGAAGAGCGGAGTTCACTCGCAATGATCCCACCAGGCTACCGTAACAAGCTGCAGATGTTCTCATTCACCGTGGAGCTATTTCTGCTCTACAATTCCCTTACCCCGCTGGTGCGAAGAGGACACAATGAGGCTTTATCCCTCCTCCAGCACCCCAAAGCCGATTGAATCTAGGACAGCGGAGTTTATTCGCTATGGCCCCACGAGCCTCCCCTGTCAAGCTGCAGCTGTAATCATTCAGGTCGGAGGTATTTCCTGATATACAGCTACTTCCCGGTGGTGTAGAGAGATTATAAATGAGCCTTGATCACTCTTCCAGCACCACATAGCGATCCAATCGAGGACAGAGGAGTTCACTGTCTATGGCCCGCCCGATCAGCCTACTCTAACAAGCTGCAGCTGTTGTCATTCACCGAGGAGATGTTACGTGATGTACAGCTAGTTGCCCTGTGGTTCATACATTATGTAAATGAGCCTTTATCTCTCTTCCAGCACCACCATGCAGATTCAATCTAGGACAGCGGAGTTTACTCTCTATGGCCCGTCAGGCCTACAATAACAAGCTGCAGCTGTTCTCATTCACCGAGAAGGTATTCATCTCGGTGGTCGGTAAAATACATAAATTATCCTTTATCGCTCTTCCAGCACACCATTGCAGATCTTGTCAAGGACAGCGGCGTTTACTCAATATAGCAGATCCTATGGAGGACAGTGGCGTTCACTCGCTATGGCCTGACCGGCCTACAGTACGGAGCAGTAGCTGTTCTCTATCACTCAGGAGATAGTCCCTGATATAGGGCGACTTACCCGCTGGTGCCTACAGGACACAAGTGAGCCTTTACCTCTCTTCCAGCAACACAGAGCACATCCTACCTCTGAGAACAGCGGGGGTCACTCGCTAAGTCCCGACCAGCGTACAGGAACAAGCTGCAGCTGTACTAATTCACGCTGGAGATATTTCCTAATATTTCCTACTTACTCCGCTGGAGCGTATAGGACACAAATGAGCCTTCATCTCTCTTCCCGCAGCACAAATCAGATTCAATCGAAGACAGCGGAGTTTTCGCGCTTTGGCCCGAAGGCCTACCCAAACAAGCTGCAGCTGTTCTCATTCACCGAGGAGATATTCCCTGATATTTACCTGCGTTGTGCGTATAGCCTTTATTTCTCTTCCAGCACCATCAAGCAGATCCCTTCGAGAAGAGCGGAGTTCACTCGCAATGATCCCACCAGGCTACCGTAACAAGCTGCAGATGTTCTCATTCACCGTGGAGCTATTTCCTGCTCTACAATTCCTTACGCCGCTGGTGCGAAGAGGACACGATGAGGCTTTATCTCTCTTCCAGCACCCCAAAGCGATTGAATCTAGGACAGCGGAGTTTATTCGCTATGGCCCCACGAGCCTACCCTATCAAGCTGCAGCTGTAATCATTCAGCTCGGAGGTATTTCCTGATATACAGCTACTTCCCCGGTGGTGTAGAGAGATTATAAATGAGCCTTGATCACTCTTCCAGCACCACATAGCGATCCAATCGAGGACAGAGGAGTTCACTGTCTATGGCCCGCCCGATCAGCCTACTCTAACAAGCTGCAGCTGTTGTCATTCACCGAGGAGATGTTACGTGATGTACAGCTAGTTGCCCTGTGGTGCATACATTATGTAAATGAGCCTTTATCTCTCTTCCAGCACCACATGCAGATTCAATCTAGGACAGCGGAGTTTACTCTCTATGGCCCGTCAGGCCTACAATAACAAGCTGCAGCTGTTCTCATTCACCGAGAAGGTATTCATCTCGGTGGTGCGTAAAATACATAAATTATCCTTTATCGCTCTTCAGCACACCATTGCAGATCTTGTCAAGGACAGCGGCGTTTACTCAATATAGCAGATCCTATGGAGGACAGTGGCGTTCACTCGCTATGGCCTGACCGGCCTACAGTACGGAGCAGTAGCTGTTCTCTATCACTCAGGAGATAGTCCTTGATATAGGGGCGACTTACCCCGCTGGTGCTACAGGACACAAGTGAGCCTTTACCACTCTTCCAGCACACAGAGCACATCCTACCTCTGAGAACAGCGGGGGTCACTCGCTAAGTCCCGACCAGCGTACAGGAACAAGCTGCAGCTGTACTAATTCACGCTGGAGATATTTCCTAATATTTCCTACTTACTCCGCTGGAGCGTATAGGACACAAATGAGCCTTCATCTCTCTTCCCGCAGCACAAATCAGATTCAATCGAAGACAGCGGAGTTTTCGCGCTTTGGCCCGAAGGCCTACCCAAACAAGCTGCAGCTGTCTCATTCACCGAGGAGCTAGTCCTGATATTTACCTGCGTTGTGCGTATAGCCTTTATTTCTCTTCCAGCACCATCAAGCAGATCCCTTCGAGAAGAGCGGAGTTCACTCGCAATGATCCCACCAGGCTACCTTAACAGCTGCAGCTGTTCTCTTCACCGTGGAGCTATTTCCTGCTCTACAATTCCTTACGCGCTGGTGCGAAGAGGACACGAATGAGGCTTTATCTCTCTTCCAGCACCCCAAAGCCGATTGAATCTAGGACAGCGGAGTTTATTCGCTATGGCCCCACGAGCCTACCCTATCAAGCTGCAGCTGTAATCATTCAGCTCGGAGGTATTTCCTGATATACAGCTACTTCCCCGGTGGTGTAGAGAGATTATAAATGAGCCTTGATCACTCTTCCAGCACCACATAGCGATCCAATCGAGGACAGAGGAGTTCACTGTCTATGGCCCGCCCGATCAGCCTACTCTAACAAGCTGCAGCTGTTGTCATTCACCGAGGAGATGTTACGTGATGTACAGCTAGTTGCCCCTGTGGTGCATACATTATGTAAATGAGCCTTTATCTCTCTTCCAGCACCACCACGCAGATTCAATCTAGGACAGCGGAGTTTTCTCTCTATGGCCCGTCAGGCCTACAATAACAAGCTGCAGCTGTTCTCATTCACCGAGAAGGTATTCATCTCGGTGGTGCGTAAAATACATAAATTATCCTTTATCGCTCTTCCAGCACACCAATGCAGATCTTGTCAAGGACAGCGGCGTTTACTCAATATAGCAGATCCTATGGAGGACAGTGGCGTTCACTCGCTATGGCCTGACCGGCCTACAGTACGGAGCAGTAGCTGTTCTCTATCACTCAGGAGATAGTCCCTGATATAGGGCGACTTACCCCGCTGGTGCCTACAGGACACAAGTGAGCCTTTACCTCTCTTCCAGCAACACAGAGCACATCCTACCTCTGAGAACAGCGGGGGTCACTCGCTAAGTCCGACCAGCGTACAGGAACAAGCTGCAGCTGTACTAATTCACGCTGGAGATATTTCCTAATATTTCCTACTTACTCCGCTGGAGCGTATAGGACACAAATGGAGCCTTCATCTCTCTTACCGCAGCACACAAATCAGATTCAATCGAAGACAGCGAGTTTTCGCGCTTTGGCCCGAAGGCCTACCCAAACAAGCTGCAGCTGTTCTCATTCACCGAGGAGCTAGTCCCTGATATTTACTGCGTTGTGCGTATAGCCTTTATTTCTCTTCCAGCACCATCAAGCAGATCCCTTCGAGAAGAGCGGAGTTCACTCGCAATGATCCCACCAGGCTACCGTAACAAGCTGCAGCTGTTCTCATTCACCGTGGAGCTATTTCCTGCTCTACAATTCCTTACCCCGCTGGTGCGAAGAGGACACAAAATGAGGCTTTATCTCTCTCCAGCACCCCAAAGCCGATTGAATCTAGGACAGCGGAGTTTATTCGCTATGGCCCCACGAGCCTACCCTATCAAGCTGCAGCTGTAATCATTCAGCTCGGAGGTATTTCCTGATATACAGCTACTTCCCCGGTGGTGTAGAGAGATTATAAATGAGCCTTGATCACTCTTCCAGCACCACATAGCGATCCAATCGAGGACAGAGGAGTTCACTGTCTATGGCCGCCCCGATCAGCCTACTCTAACAAGCTGCAGCTGTTGTCATTCACCGAGGAGATGTTACGTGATGTACAGCTAGTTGCCCTGTGTGCATACATTATGTAAATGAGCCTTTATCTCTCTTCCAGCACCACCATGCAGATTCAATCTAGGACAGCGGAGTTTACTCTCTATGGCCCGTCAGGCCTACAATAACAAGCTGCAGCTGTTCTCATTCACCGAGAAGGTATTCATCTCGGTGGTGCGTAAAATACATAAATTTTACTTTATCGCTCTTCCAGCACACCATTGCAGATCTTGTCAAGGACAGCGGCGTTTACTCAATATAGCAGATCTATGGAGGGACAGTGGCGTTCACTCGCTATGGCCTGACCGGCCTAC
>NW_025961850.1:0-31124 GCF_023159225.1 Perognathus longimembris pacificus | reverse complement strand
ATGTACTGGGAACTCCTCCGAAGAATCTGATTTGTGGTGAGGGGAGAGAGATAAAAGCTCATTTATGAACGACATGAACATGCTGCGTAGGTAGCTGTTTGTCAGTAAATATCTCCACTGAGATTAAGAAAAGCAGTAGCTTAATAAATTAAGTACTTCCTGTTATGGTTACTGTACTGGTAACTCCCAAAAGAATCTGGATTGTGGTGAGGGAACAGAGAAAAAAGCTCATTTAGGACCTGCACTTACGAAGGGGGTAGGCAGCTGTATATCAGGGAGTAAACCTTCTGAGAATAAAAACAGCTGGAGCTTGTTAAGGTAATTACACAGGGGAAAGGATAATGTACTGGAACTCCTCAGAAGGATCTGATTTGTGGCGAGGGGGAGAGAGATAAAAGCTCATTTAAGAACTACATGAACAGGCTGCTTAGGTAGCTGTTTATCAGTAAATATCTCCACTGAGATTAAGAAAAGCAGTAGCTTAATGAATTAAGTACTTCCTGGTATGGTTACTGTACTGGTAACTCCCAAAAGAATCTGGATTGTGGTGAGGGAACAGAGAAAAAAGCTCATTTAGGACCTGCACTAACGAAGGGGGGTATGCAGCTGTATATCAGGGAGTAAACCTTCTGAGAATAAAAACAGCTGGAGCTTGTTAAGGTAATTGCACAGGGGAAAGGATAATGTAGTGGGAATTCCTCAGAAGAATCTGATTTGTGGTGAGGGGAGAGAGATAAAAGCTCATTTAGGAACGACATGAACATGCTGCGTAGGTAGCTGTTTATCAGTAAATATCTCCACTGAGATTAAGAAAAGCAGTAGCTTAATAAATTAAGTACTTCCTGGTATGGTTACTGTACTGGTAACTCCCCAAAAGAATCTGGATTGTGGTGAGGGAACAGGGAAAAAAGCTCATTTAGGAACTGCATTTACGAAGGGGGTAGGCAGCTGTATATCAGGGAGTAAACCTTCTGAGAATAAAAACAGCTGAGCTTGTTAAGGTAATTACACAGGGGAAAGGATAATGTACTGGGAACTCCTCCGAAGAATCTGATTTGTGGTGAGGGGAGAGAGATAAAAGCTCATTTAGGAACTACATGAACATGCTGCGTAGGTAGCTGTTTATCAGTAAATATCTCCACTGAGATTAAGAAAAGCAGTAGCTTAATAAATTAAGTACTTCCTGGTATGGTTACTGTACTGGTAACTCCCCAAAAGAATCTGGATTGTGGTGAGGGAACAGGGAAAAAAGCTCATTTAGGACCTGCACTTACGAAGGGGGTAGGCAGCTGTATATCAGGGAGTAAACCTTCTGAGAATAAAAACAGCTGGAGCTTGTTAAGGTAATTACACATGGGAAAGGATAATGTACTGGGAACTCCTCAGAAGAATCTGATTGGTAGTGAGGGGAGAGAGATAAAAGCTCATTTAGGAACGACATGAACATGCTGCATAGGTAGCTGTTTATCAGTAAATATCTCCACTGAGATTAAGCAAAGCAGTAGCTTAATAAATTAAGTACTTCCTGGTATGGTTACTGTACTGGTAACTCCCTAAAGAATCTGGATTTTGGTGAGGGAACAGAGAAAAAAGCTCATTTAGGACCTGCACTTACGAAGGGATAGGCAGCTGTATATCAGGGAATAAAGCTTCTGAGAATAAATACAGCTGGAGCTTGTTAAGGTAATTACACAGGGGAAAGGATAATGTACTGGGAACTCCTCAGAAGAATCTGATTTGTGGTGAGGGGAGAGAGATAAAAGCTCATTTAGGAACGACATGAACATGCTGGGTACGTAGCTGTTTATCAGTAAATATCTCCACTGAGATTAAGAAAAGCAGTAGCTTAATAAATTAAATACTTACTGGTATGGTTACTGTACTGGTAACTCCCAAAAGAATCTGGATTGTGGTGAGGGAAGAGAGAAAAAAGCTCATTTAGGACCTGCACTTACGAAGGGGGTAGGCAGCTGTATATCAGGGAGTAAACCTTCTGCGAATAAAAACAGCTGGAGCTTGTTAAGGTAATTACACAGGGGAAAGGATAATGTACTGGGAACTCCTCAGAAGAATCTGATTTGTGGTGAGGGGAGAGAGATAAAAGCTCATTTAGGAACGACATGAACATGCTGCGTAGGTAGCTGTTTATCAGTAAATATCTCCACTGAGATTAAGAAAAGCAGTAGCTTAATAAATTAAGTACTTCCTGGTATGGTTACTGTACTGGTAACTCCCCAAAAGAATCTGGATTGTGGTGAGGGAACAGAGAAAAAAGCTCATTTAGGACCTGCACTTACGAAGGGGTAGGCAGCTGTATATCAGGGAGTAAAGCTTCTGAGAATAAAAACAGCTGGAGCTTGTTAAGGTAATTACACAGGGGAAAGGATAATGTACTGGGAACTCCTCCGAAGAATCTGATTTGTGGTGAGGGGAGAGAGATAAAAGCTCATTTAGGAACGACATGAACATGCTGCGTAGGTAGCTGTTTATCAGGAAATATCTCCACTGAGATTAAGAAAAGCAGTAGCTTAATAAATTAAGTACTTCCTGGTATGGTTACTGTACTGGTAACTCCCCAAAAGAATCTGGATTGTGGTGAGGGAACAGAGAAAAAAGCTCATTTAGGACCTGCACTTACGCAGGGGGTAGTCAGCTGTATATCAGGAGTGAACCTTCTGAGAATAAAAACAGCTGGAGCTTGTTAAGGTAATTACACAGGGGAAAGGATAATGTACTGGGAACTCCTCAGAAGAATCTGATTTGTGGTGAGGGGGAGAGAGATAAAAGCTCATTTAGGAACGACATGAACATGCTGGGTACGTAGCTGTTTATCAGTAAATATCTCCACTGAGATTAAGAAAAGCAGTAGCTTAATAAATTAAATACTTACTGGTATTGTTACTGTACTGGTAACTCCCCAAAAGAATCTGGATTGTGGTGAGGGAACAGAGAAAAAAGCTCATTTAGGACCTGCACTTACGAAGGGGGTAGGCAGCTGTATATCAGGGAGTAAACCTTCTGCGAATAAAAACAGCTGGAGCTTCTTAAGGTAATTACACAGGGGAAAGGATAATGTACTGGGAACTCCTCAGAAGAATCTGATTTGTGGTGAGGGGAGAGAGATAAAAGCTCATTTAGGAACGACATGAACATGCTGCGTAGGTAGCTGTTTATCAGTAAATATCTCCACTGAGATTAAGAAAAGCAGTAGCTTAATAAATTAAGTACTTCCTGGTATGGTTACTGTACTGGTAACTCCCCAAAAGAATCTGGATTGTGGTGAGGGAACAGAGAAAAAAGCTCATTTAGGACCTTGCACTTACGAAGGGGGTAGGCAGCTGTATATCAGGGAGTAAAGCTTCTGAGAATAAAAACAGCTGGAGCTTGTTAAGGTAATTACACAGGGGAAAGGATAATGTACTGGGAACTCCTCCGAAGAATCTGATTTGTGGTGAGGGGAGAGAGATAAAAGCTCATTTAGGAACGACATGAACATGCTGCGTAGGTAGCTGTTTATCAGGAAATATCTCCACTGAGATTAAGAAAGCAGTAGCTTAATAAATTAAGTACTTCCTGGTATGGTTACTGTACTGGTAACTCCCCAAAAGAATCTGGATTGTGGTGAGGGAACAGAGAAAAAAGCTCATTTAGGACCTGCACTTACGCAGGGGGTAGTCAGCTGTATATCAGGGAGTGAACCTTCTGAGAATAAAAACAGCTGGAGCTTGTTAAGGTAATTACACAGGGGAAAGGATAATGTACTGGGTACTCCTCAGAAGAATCTGATTTGTGGTGAGGGGAGAGAGATAAAAGCTCATTTAGGAACGACATGAACATGCTGGGTACGTAGCTGTTTATCAGTAAATATCTCCACTGAGATTAAGAAAAGCAGTAGCTTAATAAATTAAATACTTACTGGTATGGTTACTGTACTGGTAACTCCCCAAAAGAATCTGGATTGTGGTGAGGGAACAGAGAAAAAAGCTCATTTAGGACCTGCACTTACGAAGGGGGTAGGCAGCTGTATATCAGGGAGTAAACCTTCTGCGAATAAAAACAGCTGGAGCTTGTTAAGGTAATTACACAGGGGAAAGGATAATGTACTGGGAACTCCTCAGAAGAATCTGATTTGTGGTGAGTGGAGAGAGATAAAAGCTCATTTAGGAACGACATGAACATGCTGCGTAGGTAGCTGTTTATCAGTAAATATCTCCACTGAGATTAAGAAAAGCAGTAGCTTAATAAATTAAGTACTTCCTGGTATGGTTACTGTACTGGTAACTCCCCAAAAGAATCTGGATTGTGGTGAGGGAACAGAGAAAAAAGCTCATTTAGGACCTGCACTTACGAAGGGGGTAGGCAGCTGTATATCAGGGAGTAAAGCTTCTGAGAATAAAAACAGCTGGAGCTTGTTAAGGTAATTACACAGGGGAAAGGATAATGTACTGGGAACTCCTCCGAAGAATCTGATTTGTGGTGAGGGGAGAGAGATAAAAGCTCATTTATGAACGACATGAACATGCTGCGTAGGTAGCTGTTTATCAGGAAATATCTCCACTGAGATTAAGAAAAGCAGTAGCTTAATAAATTAAGTACTTCCTGGTATGGTTACTGTACTGGTAACTCCCCAAAAGAATCTGGATTGTGGTGAGGGAACAGAGAAAAAAGCTCATTTAGGACCTGCACTTACGCAGGGGGTAGGCAGCTGTATATCACGGAGTAAACCTTCTGAGAATAAAACAGCTGGAGCTTGTTAAGGTAATTACACAGGGGAAAGGATAATGTACTGGGAACTCCTCAGAAGATCTGATTTGTGGTGAGGGGAGAGAGATAAAAGCTCATTTAAGAACGACGTGAACATAATGCGTAGGTAGCTGTTTATCAGTAAATATCTCCACTGAGATTAAGAAAAGCAGTAGCTTAATAAATTAAGTACTTCCTGGTATGGTTACTGTACTGGTAACTCCCCAAAAGAATCTGGATTGTGGTGAAGAACAGAGATAAAAGCTCATTTAGGACCTGCACTTATGAAGGGGTTAGGCAGCAGTATATCAGGGAGTAAACCTTCTGAGAATAAAAACAGCTGGAGCTTGTTAAGGTAATTACACAGGGAAAGGATAATGTACTGGGAACTCCTCAGAAGAATCTGATTTGTGGTGAGGGGAGAGAGATAAAAGCTCATTTAGGAACGACATGAACATGCTGCGTAGGTAGCTGTTTATCAGTAAATATCTCCTCTGAGATTAAGAAAAGCAGTAGCTTAATAAATTAAGTACATCCTTGTGTGGTTACTGTACTGGTAACTCCCCAAAAGAATCTGGATTGTGGTGAGGGAACAGAGAAAAAAGCTCATTTAGGACCTGCACTTACGAAGGGGGTAGGCAGCTGTATATCAGCGAGTAAACCTTCTGAGAATAAAAACAGCTGGAGCTTGTTAAGGTAATTACACAGGGGAAATGATAATGTACTGGGAACTCCTCAGAAGAATCTGATTTGTGGTGAGGGGAGAGAGATAAAAGCTCATTTAGGAACGACATGAACATGCTGCGTACGTAGCTGTTTATCAGGAAATATATCCACTGAGATTAAGAAAAGCAGTAGCTTAATAAATTAAGTACTTCCTGTATGGTTACTGTACTGGTAACTCCCAAAAGAATCTGGATTGTGGTGAGGGAAGAGAGAAAAAACCTCATTTAGGACCTGCACTTACGAAGGGGGTAGGCAGCTGTATATCAGGGAGTAAACCTTCTGAGAATAAAAAACACCTGGAGCTTGTTAAGGTAATTACACAGGGGAAAGGATAATGTAATGGGAAATCCTCAGAAGAATCTGATTTGTGGTGAGGGGAAAGAGATAAAAGCTCATTTAGGAACGACATGAACATGCTGCGTAGGTAGCTGTTTATCAGTAAATATCTCCACTGAGATTAAGAAAAGCAGTAGCTTAATAAATTAAGTACTTCCTGCTACGGTTACTGTACTGGTAACTCCCAAAAGAATCTGGATTGTGGTGAGGGAACAGAGAAAAATCTCATTTAGGACCTGCACTTACGAAGGAGGTAGGCAGCTGTATATCAGGGAGTAAACCTTCTGAGAATAAAAACAGCTGGAGCTTGTTAAGGTAATTACACAGGGGAAAGGATAATGTACTGGGAACTCCTCAGAAGAATCTGATTTGTGGTGAGGGGAGAGATATAAAAGCTCATTTAGGAACGACATGAACATGCTGCGTAGGTAGCTGTTTATCAGTAAATATCTCCACTGAGATTAAGAAAAGCAGTAGCTTAATAAATTAAGTACTTCTTGGTATGGGTACTGTACTGGTAACTCCGCAAAAGAATCTGGATTGTGGTGAAGGAACAGAGAAAAAAGCTCATTAGGACCTGCACTTACGAAGGGGGTAGGCAGCTGTATATCAGGGAGTAAACCTTCTGAGTATAAAAACAGCTGGAGCTTGTTAAGGTAATTACACAGGGGAAAGGATAATGTACTGGGAACTCCTCAGAAGAATCTGATTTGTGGTGAGGGGAGAGAGATAAAAGCTCATTTAGGAACGACATGAACATGCTGCGTAGGTAGCTGTTTATTAGTAAATATCTCCACTGAGATTAAGAAAAGCAGTAGCTTAATAAATTAAGTACTTCTTGGTATGGGTACTGTACTGGTAACTCCCAAGAGAATCTGGATTGTGGTGAGGGAACAGAGAAAAAAGCTCATTTAGGACCTGCACTTACGAAGGGAGTAGGCAGCTGTATATCAGGGAGTAAACCTTCTGAGAATAAAAACAGCTGGAGCTTGTTAAGGTAATTACACAGGGGAAAGGATAATGTACTGGGAAATCCTCAGAAGAATCTGATTTGTGGTGAGGGGAAAGAGATAAAAGCTCATTTAGGAACAACATGAACATGCTGCGTAGGTAGCTGTTTATCAGTAAATATCTCCAATGAGATTAAGAAAAGCAGTAGCTTAATAAATTAAGTACTTCCTGGTATGGTTACTGTACTGGTAACTCCCCAAAAGAATCTGGATTGTGGTGAGGGAACAGAGAAAAAAGCTCATTTAGGACCTGCACTTACGAAGGGGGTAGGCAGCTGTATATCAGGGAGTAAACCTTCCGAGAATAAAAACAGCTGGAGCTTGTTAAGGTAATTACACAGGGGAAAGGATAATGTACTGGGAACTCCTCCGAAGAATCTGATTTGTGGTGAGGGGAGAGAGATAAAAGCTCATTTAGGAACGACATGAACATGCTGCGTAGGTAGCTGTTTATCAGGAAATATCTCCACTGAGATTAAGAAAAGCAGTAGCTTAATAAATTAAGTACTTCTGGTATGGTTACTGTACTGGTAACTCTCCAAAAGAATCTGGATTGTGGTGAGGGTAGAGAGAAAAAAGCTCATTTAGGACCTGCACTTACGAAGGTGGTAGGCAGCTGTATATCAGTGAGTAAACCTTCTGAGAATAAATACAGCTGGAGCTTGTTAAGGTAATTACACAGGGAAAGGATAATGTACTGGAAAATCCTCAGAAGAATCTGATTTGTGGTGATAGGAAAGAGATTAAAGCTCATTTAGGAACGACATGAACATGCTGCGTAGGTAACTGTTTATCAGTAAATATCTCCACTGAGAAAAAGAAAAGCTGTAGCTTAATAAATTAAGTACTTCTTGGTATGGGTACTGTACTGGTAACTCCCCAAAAGAATCTGGATTGTGGTGAGGGAACAGAGAAAAAAGCTCATTTAGGACCTGCACTTACCAAGGGGGTAGGCAGCTGTATATCAGGGAGTAAACCTTCTGAGAATAAACACAGCTGGAGCTTGTTAAGGTAATTACACAGGGGAAAGGATAATGTACTGGGAACTCCTCAGAAGAATCTGATTTGTGGTGAGGGGAGAGAGATAAAAGCTCATTTAGGAACGACATGAACATGCTGCGTAGGTAGCTGTTTATCAGTAAATATCTCCTCTGAGATTAAGAAAAGCAGTAGCTTAATAAATTAAGTACATCCTTGTGTGGTTACTGTACTGGTAACTCCCCAAAAGAATCTGGATTGTGGTGAGGGAACAGAGAAAAAAGCTCATTTAGGACCTGCACTTACGAAGGGGGTAGGCAGCTGTATATCAGCGAGTAAACCTTCTGAGAATAAAAACAGCTGGAGCTTGTTAAGGTAATTACACAGGGGAAATGATAATGTACTGGGAACTCCTCAGAAGAATCTGATTTGTGGTGAGGGAGAGAGATAAAAGCTCATTTAGGAACGACATGAACATGCTGCGTACTTAGCTGTTTATCAGGAAATATATCCACTGAGATTAAGAAAAGCAGTAGCTTAATAAATTAAGTACTTCCTGTATGGTTACTGTACTGGTAACTCCCCAAAAGAATCTGGATTGTGGTGAGGGAAGAGAGAAAAAACCTCATTTAGGACCTGCACTTACGAAGGGGGTAGGCAGCTGTATATCAGGGAGTAAACCTTCTGAGAATAAAAACAGCTGGAGCTTGTTAAGGTAATTACACAGGGGAAAGGATAATGTAATGGGAAATCCTCAGAAGAATCTGATTTGTGGTGAGGGGAAAGAGATAAAAGCTCATTTAGGAACGACATGAACATGCTGCGTAGGTAGCTGTTTATCAGTAAATATCTCCACTGAGATTAAGAAAAGCAGTAGCTTAATAAATTAAGTACTTCCTGCTACGGTTACTGTACTGGTAACTCCCAAAAGAATCTGGATTGTGGTGAGGGAACAGAGAAAAATCTCATTTAGGACCTGCACTTACGAAGGAGGTAGGCAGCTGTATATCAGGGAGTAAACCTTCTGAGAATAAAAACAGCTGGAGCTTGTTAAGGTAATTACACAGGGGAAAGGATAATGTACTGGGAACTCCTCAGAAGAATCTGATTTGTGGTGAGGGGAGAGATATAAAAGCTCATTTAGGAACGACATGAACATGCTGCGTAGGTAGCTGTTTATCAGTAAATATCTCCACTGAGATTAAGAAAAGCAGTAGCTTAATAAATTAAGTACTTCTTGGTATGGGTACTGTACTGGTAACTCCCCAAAAGAATCTGGATTGTGGTGAGGGAACAGAGAAAAAAGCTTATTTAGGACCTGCACTTACGAAGGGGGTAGGCAGCTGTATATCAGGGAGTAAACCTTCTGAGTATAAAAACAGCTGGAGCTTGTTAAGGTAATTACACAGGGGAAAGGATATGTACTGGGAACTCCTCAGAAGAATCTGATTTGTGGTGAGGGGAGAGAGATAAAAGCTCATTTAGGAACGACATGAACATGCTGCGTAGGTAGCTGTTTATTAGTAAATATCTCCACTGAGATTAAGAAAAGCAGTAGCTTAATAAATTAAGTACTTCTTGGTATGGGTACTGTACTGGTAACTCCCCAAGAGAATCTGGATTGTGGTGAGGGAACAGAGAAAAAAGCTCATTTAGGACCTGCACTTACGAAGGGAGTAGGCAGCTGTATATCAGGGAGTAAACCTTCTGAGAATAAAAACAGCTGGAGCTTGTTAAGGTAATTACACAGGGGAAAGGATAATGTACTGGGAAATCCTCAGAAGAATCTGATTTGTGGTGAGGGGAAAGAGATAAAAGCTCATTTAGGAACAACATGAACATGCTGCGTAGGTAGCTGTTTATCAGTAAATATCTCCAATGAGATTAAGAAAAGCAGTAGCTTAATAAATTAAGTACTTCCTGGTATGGTTACTGTACTGGTAACTCCCCAAAAGAATCTGGATTGTGGTGAGGGAACAGAGAAAAAAGCTCATTTAGGACCTGCACTTACGAAGGGGGTAGGCAGCTGTATATCAGGGAGTAAACCTTCTGAGAATAAAAACAGCTGGAGCTTGTTAAGGTAATTACACAGGGGAAAGGATAATGTACTGGGAACTCCTCCGAAGAATCTGATTTGTGGTGAGGGGAGAGAGATAAAAGCTCATTTAGGAACGACATGAACATGCTGCGTAGGTAGCTGTTTATCAGGAAATATCTCCACTGAGATTAAGAAAAGCAGTAGCTTAATAAATTAAGTACTTCCTGGTATGGTTACTGTACTGGTAACTCTCCAAAAGAATCTGGATTGTGGTGAGGGTAGAGAGAAAAAAGCTCATTTAGGACCTGCACTTACGAAGGTGGTAGGCAGCTGTATATCAGTGAGTAAACCTTCTGAGAATAAATACAGCTGGAGCTTGTTAAGGTAATTACACAGGGGAAAGGATAATGTACTGGAAATCCTCAGAAGAATCTGATTTGTGGTGATAGGAAAGAGATTAAAGCTCATTTAGGAACGACATGAACATGCTGCGTAGGTAACTGTTTATCAGTAAATATCTCCACTGAGAAAAGAAAAGCAGTAGCTTAATAAATTAAGTACTTCTTGGTATGGGTACTGTACTGGTAACTCCCCAAAAGAATCTGGATTGTGGTGAGGGAACAGAGAAAAAAGCTCATTTAGGACCTGCACTTACCAAGGGGGTAGGCAGCTGTATATCAGGGAGTAAACCTTCTAAGAATAAAAACAGCTGGAGCTTGTTAAGGTAATTACTCAGGGGAAAGGATAATGTACTGGGAACTCCTCAGAAGAATCTGATTTGTGGTGAGGGGAGAGAGATAAAAGCTCATTTAGGAACGACATGAACATGCTGCGTAGGTAGCTGTTTATCAGTAAATATCTCCACTGAGATTAAGAAAAGCAGTAGCTTAATAAATTAAGTACTTCTTGGTATGGGTACTGTACTGGTAACTCCCCAAAAGAATCTGGATTGTGGTGAGGGAACAGAGAAAAAAGCTCATTTAGGACCTGCACTTACGAAGGGGGTAGGCAGCTGTATATCAGCGAGTAAACCTTGTGAGAATAAAAACAGCTGGAGCTTGTTAAGGTAATTACACAGGGGAAAGGATAATGTACTGGGAACTCCTCAGAAGAATCTGATTTGTGGTGAGGGGAGAGAGATAAAAGCTCATTTATGAACGACATGAACATGCTGCCTACGTAGCTGTTTATCAGGAAATATCTCCACTGAGATTAAGAAAAGCAGTAGCTTAATATATTAAGTACTTCCTGTTATGGTTACTGTACTGGTAATTCCCCAAAAGAATCTGGATTGTGGTGAGGGAACAGAGAAAAAAGCTCATTTAGGAACCTGCAATTACGAAGGGAGTAGGCAGCTGTATATCAGGGAGTAAACCTTCTGAGAATAAAAACAGCTGGAGCTTGTTAAGGTAATTCCACAGGGTTAATTATAAAGTACTAGGAATGATTCAGAAGAATCTGATTTGTGGTGAGGGGAGAGAGATAAAAGCTCATTTAGGAACGACATGAACATGCTGCGTAGGTAGCTGTTTATCAGTAAATATCTCCACTGAGATTAAGAAAAGCAGTAGCTTAATAAATTAAGTACTTCCTGGTATGGTTATTGTACTGGTAACTCCCAAAAGAATCTGGATTGTGGTGAGGGAACAGAGATAAAAGCTCATTTAGGACCTGCACTTATGAAGGGGTTAGCCAGCAGTATATCAGGGAGTAAACCTTCTGAGAATAAAAACAGCTGGAGCTTGTTAAGGTAATTACACAGGGGAAAGGATAATGTACTGGGAACTCCTCAGAAGAATCTGATTTGTGGTGAGGGGAGAGAGATAAAAGCTCATTTAGAACGACAGAAACATGCTGCGTATGTAGCTGTTTATCAGTAAATATCTCCACTGAGATAAGAAAAGCAGTAGCTTAATAAATTAAGACTTCCTGGTATGGTTACTGTACTGGTAACTCCCCAAAAGAATCTGGATTGTGGTGAGGGTAGAGAGAAAAAAGCTCATTTAGGACCTGCACTTACGAAGGTGGTAGGCAGCTGTATATCAGAGAGTAAACCTTCTGAGAATAAATACAGCTGGAGCTTGTTAAGGTAATTACACAGGGGAAAGGATAATGTACTGGAACTCCGCAGAAGAATCTGATTTGTGGTGAAGGGAGAGAGATAAAAGCTCATTTAGGAACGACATGAACAGGCTGCGTAGGTAGCTGTTTATCAGTAAATATCTCCACTGAGATTAAGAAAAGCAGTAGCTTAATAAATTAAGTACTTCCTGGTATGGTTACTGTATTGGTAAGTCCCCAAAAGAATCTGGATTGTGGTGAGGGAACAGAGAAAAAAGCTCATTTAGGACCTGCACTTACGAAGGGGGTAGGCAGCTGTATATCAGGGAGTAACCATTCTGAGAATAAAAACAGCTGGAGCTTGTTAAGGTAATTACACAGGGGAAAGGATAATGTACTGGGAACTCCTCAGAAGAATCTGATTTGTGGTGAGGGGAGACAGATAAAAGCTCATATAGGAACGACATGAACATGCTGCGTACGTAGCTGTTTATCAGTAAATATCTCCACTGAGAAAAAGAAAAGCAGTAGCTTAATAAATTAAGTACTTCCTTGTATGGTTACTGTACTGGTAACTCCCCAAAAGAATCTGGATTGTGGTGAGGGAACAGAGAAAAAAGCTCATTTAGGACCTGCACTTACGCAGGGGGTAGGCAGCAGTATATCAGGGAGTGAACCCTCTGAGAATAAAAACAGCTGGAGCTTGTTAAGGTAATTACACAGCGGAATGGATAATGTACTGGGAACTCCTCAGAAGAATCTGATTTGTGGTGAGGGGAGAGAGATAAAAGCTCATTTAGGAACGACATGAACATGCTGCGTAGGTAGCTGTTTATCAGTAAATATCTCCACTGAGATTAAGAAAAGCAGTAGCTTAATAAATTAAGTACTTCCTGGTATGGTTACTGTACTGGTAACTCCCCAAAAGAATCTGGATTGTGGTGAGGGAACAGAGAAAAAAGCTCATTTAGCACCTGCACTTTCGAAGGGGGTAGGCAGCTGTATATCAGGGAGTAAACCTTCTGAGAATAAAAACAGCTGGAGCTTGTTAAGGTAATTACACAGGGGAAATTATAAAGTACTGGGAACTCCTCAGAAGAATCTGATTTGTGGTGACGTGAGAGCGATAAAAGCTCATTTAGGAACGACAAGGACATGCTGCGTAGGTAGCTGTTTATCAGTAAATATCTCCACTGAGATTAAGAAAAGCAGTAGCTTAATAAATTAAGTACTTCCTGGTATGGTTACTGTACTAGTAACTCCCCAAAAGAATCTGGATTGTGGTGAGGGAACAGAGATAAAAGCTCATTTAGGACCTGCACTTATGAAGGGGTTAGGCAGCAGTATATCAGGGAGTAAACCTTCTGAGAATAAAAACAGCTGGAGCTTGTTAAGGTAATTACACAGGGGAAAGGATAATGTACTGGGAACTCCTCCGAAGAATCTGATTTGTGGGGAGGGGAGAGAGATAAAAGCTCATTTAGGAACGACATGAACATGCTGCGTAGGTAGCTGTTTATCAGTAAATATCTCCACTGAGAATAAGAAAAGCAGTAGCTTAATAAATTAAGTACTTCCTGGTATGGTTACTGTACTGGTAACTCCCCAAAAGAATCTGGATTGTGGTGAGAGAACAGAGAAAAAAGCTCATTTAGGACCTGCACTTACGAAGGGGGTAGCCAGCTGTATATCAGGGAGTAAACCTTCTGAGAATAAAAACAGCTGGAGCTTGTTAAGGTCATTACACAGGGGAAAGGATAATGTACTGGGAACTCCTCCGAAGAATCTGATTCGTGGTGAGGGGAGAGAGATAAAAGCTCATTTAGGAAGGACATGAACATGCTGCGTAGGTAGCTGTTTATCAGTAAATATCTCCACTGAGATTAAGAAAAGCAGTAGCTTAATAAATTAAGTACTTCCTGGTATGGTTACTGTACTGGTAACCCCCCAAAAGAATCTGGATTGTGGTGAGGGAACAGAGAAAAAAGCTCATTTAGGACCTGCACTTACGCAGGGGGTAGGCAGCTGTATATCACGGAGTAAACCATCTGAGAATAAAAACAGCTGGAGCTTGTTAAGGTAATTACACAGGGGAAAGGATAATGTACTGGGAACTCCTCAGAAGAATCTGATTTGTGGTGAGGGGAGAGAGATAAAAGCTCATTTAGGAACGACATGAACATGCTGCGTAGGTAGCTGTTTATTAGTAAATATCTGCACTGAGATTAAGAAAAGCAGTAGCTTAATAAATTAAGTACTTCTTGGTATGGGTACTGTACTGGTAACTCCCAAGAGAATCTGGATTGTGAGGGAACAGAGAAAAAAGCTCATTTAGGACCTGCACTTACGAAGGGAGTAGGCAGCTGTATATCAGGGAGTAAACCTTCTGAGAATAAAAACAGCTGGAGCTTGTTAAGGTAATTACACAGGGGAAAGGATAATGTACTGGGAAATCCTCAGAAGAATCTGATTGTGGTGAGGGGAAAGAGATAAAAGCTCATTTAGGAACAACATGAACATGCTGCGTAGGTAGCTGTTTATCAGTAAATATCTCCACTGAGATTAAGAAAAGCAGTAGCTTAATAAATTAAGTACTTCCTGGTATGGTTACTGTACTGGTAACTCCCCAAAAGAATCTGGATTGTGGTGAGGGAACAGAGATAAAAGCTCATTTAGGACCTGCACTTATGAAGGGGTTAGGCAGCAGTATATCAGGGAGTAAACCTTCTGAGAATAAAAACAGCTGGAGCTTGTTAAGGTAATTACACAGGGGAAAGGATAATGTACTGGGAACTCCTCCGAAGAATCTGATTTGTGGTGAGGGGAAAGAGATAAAAGCTCATTTAGGAACGACATGAACATGCTGCGTAGGTAGCTGTTTATCAGTAAATATCTCCTCTGAGATTAAGAAAAGCAGTAGCTTAATAAATTAAGTACATCCTTGTGTGGTTACTGTACTGGTAACTCCCCAAAAGAATCTGGATTGTGGTGAGGGAACAGAGAAAAAAGCTCATTTAGGACCTGCACTTACGAAGGGGGTAGGCAGCTGCATATCAGCGAGTAAACCTTCTGAGAATAAAAACAGCTGGAGCTTGTTAAGGTAATTACACAGGGGAAAGGATAATGTACTGGGAACTCCTCAGAAGAATCTGATTTGTGGTGAGGGGAGAGAGATAAAAGCTCATTTAGGAACGACATGAACATGCTGCGTACGTAGCTGTTTATCAGGAAATATATCCACTGAGATTAAGAAAAGCAGTAGCTTAATAAATTAAGTACTTCCTGTATGGTTACTGTACTGGTAACTCCCCAAAAGAATCTGGATTGTGGTGAGGGAACAGAGAAAAAACCTCATTTAGGACCTGCACTTACGAAGGGGGTAGGCAGCTGTATATCAGGGAGTAAACCTTCTGAGAATAAAAACAGCTGGAGCTTGTTAAGGTAATTACACAGGGCTAGGATAATGTAATGGGAAATCCTCAGAAGAATCTGATTTGTGGTGAGGGGAAAGAGATAAAAGCTCATTTAGGAACGACATGAACATGCTGCGTAGGTAGCTGTTTATCAGTAAATATCTCCACTGAGATTAAGAAAAGCAGTAGCTTAATAAATTAAGTACTTCCTGCTACGGTTACTGTACTGGTAACTCCCAAAAGAATCTGGATTGTGGTGAGGGAACAGAGAAAAATCTCATTTAGGACCTGCACTTACGAAGGAGGTAGGCAGCTGTATATCAGGGAGTAAACCTTCTGAGAATAAAAACAGCTGGAGCTTGTTAAGGTAATTACACAGGGGAAAGGATAATGTACTGGGAACTCCTCAGAAGAATCTGATTTGTGGTGAGGGGAGAGAGATAAAAGCTCATTTAGGAACGACATGAACATGCTGCGTACGTAGCTGTTTATCAGTAAATATCTCCACTGAGATGAAGAAAAGCAGTAGCTTAATAAATAAAGTACTTCCTGGTATGGTAACTGTACTGGTAACTCCCAAAAAGAATCTGGATAGTGGTGAGGGAACAGATACAAACGCTCACTTAGGACCTGCACTTATGCAGGGGGTAGGCAGCTGTATATCAGGGAGTAAACCTTCTGAGAATAAAAACAGCTGGAGCTTGTTAAGGTAATTACACAGGGGAAAGGATAATGTACTGGGAACTCCTCAGAAGAATCTGATTTGTGGTGAGGGGAGAGATATAAAAGCTCATTTAGGAACGACATGAACATGCTGCGTAGGTAGCTGTTTATCAGTAAATATCTCCACTGAGATTAAGAAAAGCAGTAGCTTAATAAATTAAGTACTTCTTGGTATGGGTACTGTACTGGTAACTCCCCAAAAGAATCTGGATTGTGGTGAGGGAACAGAGAAAAAAGCTCATTTAGGACCTGCACTACGAAGGGGGTAGGCAGCTGTATATCAGGGAGTAAACCTTCTGAGTATAAAAACAGCTGGAGCTTGTTAAGGTAATTACACAGGGGAAAGGATAATGTACTGGGAACTCCTCAGAAGAATCTGATTTGTGGTGAGGGGAGAGAGATAAAAGCTCATTTAGGAACGACATGAACATGCTGCGTAGGTAGCTGTTTATTAGTAAATATCTGCACTGAGATTAAGAAAAGCAGTAGCTTAATAAATTAAGTACTTCTTGGTATGGGTACTGTACTGGTAACTCCCCAAGAGAATCTGGATTGTGGTGAGGGAACAGAGAAAAAAGCTCATTTAGGACCTGCACTTACGAAGGGAGTAGGCAGCTGTATATCAGGGAGTAAACCTTCTGAGAATAAAAACAGCTGGAGCTTGTTAAGGTAATTACACAGGGGAAAGGATAATGTACTGGGAAATCCTCAGAAGAATCTGATTTGTGGTGAGGGGAAAGAGATAAAAGCTCATTTAGGAACAACATGAACATGCTGCGTAGGTAGCTGTTTATCAGTAAATATCTCCAATGAGATTAAGAAAAGCAGTAGCTTAATAAATTAAGTACTTCCTGGTATGGTTACTGTACTGGTAACTCCCCAAAAGAATCTGGATTGTGGTGAGGGAACAGAGAAAAAAGCTCATTTAGGACCTGCACTTACGAAGGGGGTAGGCAGCTGTATATCAGGGAGTAAACCTTCTGAGAATAAAAACAGCTGGAGCTTGTTAAGGCAATTACACAGGGGAAAGGATAATGTACTGGGAACTCCTCCGAAGAATCTGATTTGTGGTGAGGGGAGAGAGATAAAAGCTCATTTAGGAACGACATGAACATGCTGCGTAGGTAGCTGTTTATCAGGAAATATCTCCACTGAGATTAAGAAAAGCAGTAGCTTAATAAATTAAGTACTTCCTGGTATGGTTACTGTAATGGTAACTCCCCAAAAGAATCTGGATTGTGGTGAGGGAAGAGAGAAAAAAGGTCATTTAGGACCTGCACTTACGCAGGGGGTAGGCAGCTGTATATCAGGGAGTAAACCTTCTGAGAATAAAACAGCTGGAACTTGTTAAGGTAATTACACAGGGGAAAGGATAATGTACTGGGAACTCCTCAGAAGAATCTGATTTGTGGTGAGGGGAGAGAGATAAAAGCTCATTTAGGAACGACATGAACATAATGCGTAGGTAGCTGTTTATCAGTAAATATCTCCACTGAGATTAAGAAAAGCAGTAGCTTAATAAATTAAGTACTTCCTGGTATGGTTACTGTACTGGTAACTCTCCAAAAGAATCTGGATTGTGGTGAGGGTAGAGAGGAAAAAGCTCATTTAGGACCTGCACTTACGAAGGTGGTAGGCAGCTGTATATCAGTGAGTAAACCTTCTGAGAATAAATACAGCTGGAGCTTGTTAAGGTAATTACACAGGGGAAAGGATAATGTACTGGGAAATCCTCAGAAGAATCTGATTTGTGGTGAGAGGAAAGAGATAAAAGCTCATTTAGGAACGACATGAACATGCTGCGTAGGTAACTGTTTATCAGTAAATATCTCCACTGAGAAAAAGAAAAGCAGTAGCTTAATAAATTAAGTACTTCTTGGTATGGGTACTGTACTGGTAACTCCCCAAAAGAATCTGGATTGTGGTGAGGGAACAGAGAAAAAAGCTCATTTAGGACCTGCACTTACGAAGGGGGTAGGCAGCTGTATATCAGGGAGTAAACCTTCTGAGAATAAAAACAGCTGGAGCTTGTTAAGGTAATTACACAGGGGAAAGGATAATGTACTGGGAATTCCTCAGAAGAATCTGATTTGTGGTGAGGGGAGAGAGATAAAAGCTCATTTAGGAACGACATGAACATGCTGGGTACGTAGCTGTTTATCAGTAAATGTCTCCCCTGAGATTAAGAAAAGCAGTAGCTTAATAAATTAAGTACTTACTCGTATGGTTACTGTACTGGTAAATCCCCAAATGAATCTGGATTGTGGTGAGGGAACAGAGAAAAAAGCTCATTTAGGACCTGCACTTACCAAGGGGGTAGGCAGCTGTATATCAGGGAGTAAACCTTCTGAGGATAAAAACAGCTGGAGCTTGTTAAGGTAATTACACAGGGGAAAGGATAATGTACTGGGAACTCCTCAGAAGAATCTGATTTGTGGTGAGGGGAGAGAGATAAAAGCTCATTTAGGAACGACATGAACATGCTGCGTAGGTAGCTGTTTATCAGTAAATATCTCCACTGAGATTAAGAAAAGCAGTAGCTTAATAAATTAAGTACTTCTTGGTATGGTTACTGTACTGGTAACTCCCCAAAAGAATCTGGATTGTGGTGAGGGAACAGAGAAAAAAGCTCATTTAGGACCTGCACTTACGAAGGGGTAGGCAGCTGTATATCAGGGAGTAAACCTTCTGAGAATAAAAACAGCTGGAGCTTGTTAAGGCAATTACACAGGGGAAAGGATAATGTACTGGGAACTCCTCCGAAGAATCTGATTTGTGGTGAGGGGAGAGAGATAAAAGCTCATTTAGGAACGACATGAACATGCTGCGTAGGTAGCTGTTTATCAGGAAATATCTCCACTGAGATTAAGAAAAGCAGTAGCTTAATAAATTAAGTACTTCCTGGTATGGTTACTGTAATGGTAACTCCCCAAAAGAATCTGGATTGTGGTGAGGGAACAGAGAAAAAAGGTCATTTAGGACCTGCACTTACGAAGGGGGTAGGCAGCTGTATATCAGGGAGTAAACCTTCTGAGAATAAAAACAGCTGGAGCTTGTTAAGGTAATTACACAGGGGAAAGGATAATGTACTGGGAACTCCTCAGAAGAATCTGATTTGTGGTGAGGGAGAGAGATAAAAGCTCATTTAGGAACGACATGAACATAATGCGTAGGTAGCTGTTTATCAGTAAATATCTCCACTGAGATTAAGAAAAGCAGTAGCTTAATAAATTAAGTACTTCCTGGTATGGTTACTGTACTGGTAACTCTCCAAAAGAATCTGGATTGTGGTGAGGGTAGAGAGAAAAAAGCTCATTTAGGACCTGCACTTACGAAGGTGGTAGGCAGCTGTATATCAGTGAGTAAACCTTCTGAGAATAAATACAGCTGGAGCTTGTTAAGGTAATTACACAGGGGAAAGGATAATGTACTGGAAATCCTCAGAAGAATCTGATTTGTGGTGAGAGGAAAGAGATAAAAGCTCATTTAGGAACGACATGAACATGCTGCGTAGGTAACTGTTTATCAGTAAATGTCTCCCCTGAGATTAAGAAAAGCAGTAGCATAATAAATTAAGTACTTCCTGGTATGGTTACTGTACTGGTAACTCCCCAAAAGAATCTGATTGTGGTGAGGGAACAGAGAAAAAAGCTCATTTAGGACCTGCACTGACGAAGGGGGTAGGCAGCGGTATATCAGGGAGTAAACCTTCTGAGAATAAAAACAGCTGGAGCTTGTTAAGGTAATTACACAGGGGAAAGGATAATGTACTGGGAACTCCTCCGAAGAATCTGATATGTGGTGAGGGGAGAGAGATAAAAGCTCATTTAGGAACGACATGAACATGCTGCGTAGGTAGCTGTTTATCAGGAAATATCTCCACTGAGATTAAGAAAAGCAGTACCTTAATAAATTAAGGACTTCCTGGTATGGTTACTGTACTGGTAACTCCCCAAAAGAATCTGGATTGTGGTGAGGGAACAGAGAAAAAAGCTCATTTAGGACCTGCACTTACGCAGCTGGTAGGCAGCTTTATATCAGGGAGTAAACCTTCTGAGAATAAAAACAGCTGGAGCTTGTTAAGGTAATTACACAGGGGAAAGGATAATGTACTGGGATCTCCTCAGAAGAATCTGATTAGTGGTGAGGGGAGATAGATAAAAGCTCATTTAGGAACGACATGAACATGCTGCGTAGGTAGCTGTTGATCAGTAAATATCTCCACTGAGATTAAGAAAAGCAGTAGCTTAATTAATTAAGTACTTCCTGGTATGGTTACTGTACTGGTAACTCCCCAAAAGAATCTGGATTGTGGTGAGGGAACAGAGAAAAAAGCTCATTAGGACCTGCCCTGACGAAGGGGGTAGGCAGCTCTATATCAGGGAGTAAACCTTCTGAGAATAAAAAGAGATGGAGCTTGTTAAGGTAATTCCACAGGGGAAATTATAAAGTACTGGGAACGATTCAGAAGAATCTGATTTGTGGTGAGGGGAGAGAGATAAATGCTCATTTAGGAACGACATGAACATGCTGGGTAGGTAGCTGTTTATCAGTAAATATCTCCACTGAGATTAAGAAAAGCAGTAGCTTAATAAATTAAGTACTTCCTGGTATGGATACTGTACTGGTAACTCCCCAAAAGAATCTGGATTGTGGTGAGGGAACAGAGAAAAAAGCTCATTTAGGACCTGCACTTACGCAGCTGGTAGGCAGCTGTATATCAGGGAGTAAACCTTCTGAGAATAAAAACAGCTGGAGCTTGTTAAGGTAATTACACAGGGAAAAAGATAATGTACTGGGAACTCCTCAGAAGAATCTGATTTGTGGTGAGGGGAGAGAGATAAAAGCTCATTTAGGAACGACATGAACATGCTGGGTACGTAGCTGTTTATCAGGAAATATCTCCACTGAGATTAAGAAAAGCAGTAGCTTATTAAATTAAGTACTTCTGGTAGGTTACTGTACTGGTAACTCCCCAAAAGAATCTGGATTGTGGTGAGGGAACAGAGAAAAAAGCTCATTAGGACCTGCACTTACGAAGGGGGTAGGCAGCTGTATATCAGGGAGTAAACCTTCTGAGAATAAAAACAGCTGGAGCTTGTTAAGGTAATTACACAGGGGAAAGGATAATGTACTGGGAACTCCTCCGAAGAATCTGATTTGTGGTGAGGGGAGAGAGATAAAAGCTCATTTAGGAACGACATGAACATGCTGCGTAGGTAGCTGTTTATCAGGAAATATCTCCACTGAGATTAAGAAAAGCAGTACCTTAATAAATTAAGTACTTCCTGGTATGGTTACTGTACTGGTAACTCCCAAAAGAATCTGGATTGTGGTGAGGGCACAGAGAAAAAAGCTCATTTAGGACCTGCACTTACGAAGGCGGTAGGCAGCTGTATATCAGGGAGTAAACCTTCTGAGAATAAAAACAGCTGGAGATTGTTAAGGTAATTACACAGGGGAAAGGATAATGTACTGGGAACTCCTCAGAAGAATCTGATTTGTGGTGATGGGAGAGAGATAAAAGCTCATTTAGGAACGACATGAACATGCTGCGTATGTAGCTGTTTATCAGTAAATATCTCCACTGAGATTAAGAAAAGCAGTAGCTTAATAAATTAAGTACTTCCTGGTATGGTTACTGTACTGGTAACTCTCCGAAAGAATCTGGATTGTGGTGAGGGAACAGAGAAAAAAGCTCATTTAGGACCTGCACTTTCGAAGGGGGTAGGCAGCTGTATATCAGGGAGTAAACCTTCTGAGAATAAAAACAGCTGGAGCTTGTTAAGGTAATTACACAGGGGAAATGATAAAGTACTGGGAACTCCTCAGAAGAATCTGATTTGTGGTGAGGGGAGAGAGATAAAAGCTCATTTAGGAACGACATGAACATGCTGCGTACGTAGCTGTTTATCAGTAAATATCTCCCCTGAGATTAAGAAAAGAAGTAGCTTAATAAATTAAGTACTTCCTGGTATGGTTACTGTACTGGTAACTCCCCAAAAAAATCTGGATTGTGGTGAGGGAACAGAGAAAAAAGCTCATTTAGGACCTGCACTTACGCAGGGGGTAGGCAGCTGTATATCAGGGATTGAACCTTCTGAGAATAAAAACAGCTGGAGCTTGTTAAGGTAATTACACAGGGGAAAGGATAATGTACTGGGAACTCCTCAGAAGAATCTGATTTGTGGTGAGGGGAGAGAGATAAAAGCTCCTTTAGGAACGACATGAACATGCTGCGTAGGTAGCTGTTGATCAGTAAATATCTCCAATGAGATTAAGAAAAGCACTAGCTTAATTAAGTAAGTACTTCCTGGTATGGTTACTGTAGTGGTAACTCCCCAAAAGAATCTGGATTGTGGTGAGGGAACAGAGAAAAACGCTCATTTAGGACCTGAACTTATGCAGGGGGTAGGCAGCTGTATATCAGGGAGTAAACCTTCTGAGAATAAAAAGAGCTGGAGCTTGTAAAGGTAATTACACAGGGGAAATTATAAAGTACTGGGAACTCCTCAGAAGAATCTGATTTGTGGTGAGGGGATAGAATTAAAGCTCATTTAGGAACGACATGAACATGCTGCGTAGGTAGCTGTTTATCAGTAAATAACTCCACTGAGATTACGAAAAGCAGTAGCTTAATAAATTAAGTACTTCCTGGTATGGTTACTGTACTGGTAACTCCCCAAAAGAATCTGGATTGTGGTGAGGGAACAGAGAAAAAAGCTCATTTAGGACCTGCACTGACGAAGGGGGTAGGCAGCTGTATATCAGGGAGTAAACCTTCTGAGAATAAAAACAGCTGGAGCTTGTTAAGGTAATTACACAGGGGAAAGGATAATGTACGGGGAACTCCTCAGAAGAATCTGATTTGTGGTGAGGGGAGAGAGATAAAAGCTCAATTTGGAACGACATGAACATGCTGCGTAGGTAGCTGTTTATCAGTAAATATCTCCACTGAGATTAAGAAAAGCAGTAGCTTAATAAATTAAGTACTTCCTGGTATGGTTACTGTACTGGTAACTCCCCAAAAGAATCTGGATTGTGGTGAGGCTACAAAGAAAAAAGCTCATTTAGGACCTGCCCTGATGAAGGGGGTAGGCAGCTCTATATCAGGGAGTAAACCTTCTGAGAATAAAAACAGCTGGAGCTTGTTAAGGTAATTCCACAGGGGAAATTATAAAGTACTGGGAACGATTCAGAAGAATCTGATTTGTGGTGAGGGGAGAGAGATAAAAGCTCATTTAGGAACGACATGAACATGCTGCGTAGGTAGCTGTTTATCAGTAAATATCTCCACTGAGATTAAGAAAAGCAGTAGCTTAATAAATTAAGTACTTCCTGGTATGGTTACTGTACTGGTAACTCCCCAAAAGAATCTGGATTGTGGTGAGGGAACAGAGAAAAAAGCTCATTTAGGAGCTGCACTTACGAAGGCGGTAGGCAGCTGTATATCAGGGAGTAAACCTTCTGAGAATAAAAACAGCTGGAGCTTGTTATGGTAATTACACAGGGGAAAGGATAATGTACTGGGAACTCCTCAGAAGAATCTGATTTGTGGTGAGGGGAGAGAGACAAAAGCTCATTTAGGAACGACATGAACATGCTGCGTAGGTCGCTGTTTATCAGTAAATATCTCCTCTGAGATTAAGAAAAGCAGTAGCTTAATAAATTAAGTACTTCCTGGTGTGGTTACTGTACTGGTAACTCCCCAAAAGAATCTGGATCGTGGTGAGGGAACAGAGAAAAAAGCTCATTTAGGACCTGCACTTACGAAGGGGGTAGGCAGCTGTATATCAGGGAGTAAACCTTCTGACAATAAAAACAGCTGGAGCTTGTTAAGGTAATTACACAGGGGAAAGGATAATGTACTGGGAACTCCTCAGAAGAATCTGATTTGTGGTGAGGGGAGAGAGATAAAAGCTCATTTAGGAACGACATGAACATGCTGCGTAGGTAGCTGTTTATCAGTAAAAATCTCCTCTGAGATTAAGATAAGCAGTAGCTTAATAAATTAAGTACTTCCTGGTGTGGTTACTGTACTGGTAACTCCCCAAAAGAATCTGGATTGTGGTGAGGGAACAGAGAAAAATGCTCATTTAGGACCTGCACTTACGAAGGGGTTAGGCAGCTGTATATCAGGGAGTAAACCTTCTGAGAATAAAAACAGCTGGAGCTTGTTAAGGTAATTACACAGGGGAAAAGATAAAGTACTGGGAACTCCTCAGAAGAATCTGATTTGTGGTGAGGGGAGAGAGATAAAAGCTCATTTAGGAACGACATGAACATGCTGCGTACGTAGCTGTTTATCAGTAAATATCTCCACTGAGATTAAGAAAATAAGTAGCTTAATAAATTAAGTACTTCCTGGTATGGTTACTGTACTGGTAACTCCCCAAAAAAATCTGGATTGTGGTGAGGGAACAGAGAAAAAAGCTCATTTAGGACCTGCACTTACGCAGGGGGTAGGCAGCTGTATATCAGGGAGTTTACCTTCTGAGAATAAAAACAGCTGGAGCTTGTTAAGGTAATTACACAGGGGAAAGGATAATGTACTGGGAACTCCTCAGAAGAATCTGATTTGTGGTGAGGGGAGAGAGATAAAAGCTCATTTAGGAACGACATGAACATGCTGCGTAGGTAGCTGTTGATCAGTAAATATCTCCACTGAGATTAAGAAAAGCAGTAGCTTAATTAATTAACTACTTCCTGGTATGGTTACTGTACTGGTAACTCCCCAAAAGAATCTGGATTGTGGTGAGGGAACAGAGAAAAAAGCTCATTTAAGACCTGCACTTACGAAGGGGGTAGGCAGCTGTATATCAGGGAGTAAACCTTCTGAGAATAAAAACAGCTGGAGCTTGTTAAGGTAATTACACAGGGGAAAGGATAATGTACTGGGAACTCCTCAGAAGAATCTGATTTGTGGTGAGGGGAGAGAGATAAAAGCTCATTTAGGAACGACATGAACATGCTGCGTAAGTAGCTGTTTATCAGTAAATATCTCCACTGAGATTAAGAAAAGCAGTAGCTTAATAAACTAAGTACTTCCTGGTATGGTTACTGTACTGGTAACTCCCCAAAAGAATCTGGATTGTGGTGAGGAAACAGAGAAAAAAGCTCATTTAGGACCTGCCCTGACGAAGGGGGTAGGCAGCTCTATATCAGGAGTAAACCTTCTGAGAATAAAAACAGCTGGAGCTTGTTAAGGTAATTCCATAGGGGAAATTATAAAGTACTGGGAACGATTCAGAAGAATCTGATTTGTGGTGAGGGGAGAGAGATAAAAGCTCATTTAGGAACGACATGAACATGCTGCGTAGGTAGCTGTTTATCAGTAAATATCTCCACTGAGATTAAGAAAAGAAGTAGCTTAATAAATTAAGTACTTCCTGGTATGGTTACTGTACTGGTAACTCCCCAAAAAAATCTGGATTGTGGTGAGGGAACAGAGAAAAAAGCTCATTTAGGACCTGCACTTACGCAGGGGGTAGGCAGCTGTATATCAGGGAGTGAACCTTCTGAGAATAAAAACAGCTGGAGCTTGTTAAGGTAATTACACAGGGGAAAGGATAATGTACTGGGAACTCCTCAGAAGAATCTGATTTGTGGTGAGGGGAGAGAGATAAAAGCTCATTTAGGAACGACATGAACATGCTGCGTAAGTAGCTGTTTATCAGTAAATATCTCCACTGAGATTAAGAAAAGCAGTAGCTTAATAAATTAAGTACTTCCTGGTATGGTTACTGTACTGGTAACTCCCCAAAAGAATCTGGATTGTGGTGAGGGCACAGAGAAAAAAGCTCATTTAGGACCTGCCCTGACGAAGGGGGTAGGCAGCTGTATATCAGGGAGTAAACCTTCTGAGAATAAAAACAGCTGGAGCTTGTTAAGGTAATTCCACAGGGGAAATTATAAAGTACTGGGAACGATTCAGAAGAATCTGATTTGTGGTGAGGGGAGAGAGATAAAAGCTCATTTAGGAACGACATGAACATGCTGCGTAGGTAGCTGTTTATCAGTAAATATCTCCATTGAGATTAAGAAAAGCAGTAGCTTAATAAATTAAGTACTTCCTGGTATGGTTACTGTACTGGTAACTCCCCAAAAGAATCTGGATTGTGGTGAGGGAACAGAGAAAAAAGCTCATTTAGGACCTGCACTTTCGAAGGAGATAGGCAGCTGTATATCAGGGAGTAAACCTTCTGAGAATAAAAACAGCTGGAGCTTGTTAAGGTAATTACACAGGGGAAATTATAAAGTACTGGGAACTCCTCAGAAGAATCTGATTTGTGGTGACGGGAGAGAGATAAAAGCTCATTTAGGAACGACATGAACATGCTGCGTAGGTAGCTGTTTATCAGTAAATATCTCCACTGAGATTAAGAAAAGCAGTAGCTTAATAAATTAAGTACTTCCTGGTATGGTTACTGTACTGGTAACTCCCCAAAAGAATCTGGATTGTGGTGAGGGAACAGAGAAAAAGCTCATTTAGGTCCTGCTCTTACGAAGGGGTAGGCAGCTGTATATCAGGGAGTAAATCTTCTGAGAATAAAAACAGCTGGAGCTTGTTAAGGTAATTACACAGGGTAAAGGATAATGTACTGGGAACTCCTCAGAAGAATCTGATTTGTGGTGAGGGGAGAGAGATAAAAGCTCATTTAGGAACGACATGAACATGCTGCGTAGGTAGCTGTTTATCAGTAAATATCTCCACTGAGATTAAGAAAAGCAGAAGCTTAATAAATTAAGTACTTCCTGGTATGGTTACTGTACTGGTAACTCCCCAAAAGAATCTGGATTGTGGTGAGGGAACAGAGAAAAAAGCTCATTTAGGTCCTGCACTTACAAAGGGGGTAGGCAGCTGTATATCAGGGAGTAAATCTTCTGAGAATAAAAACAGCTGGAGCTTGTTAAGGTAATTACACAGGGGAAAGGATAATGTACTGCGAACTCCTCAGAAGAATCTGATTTGTGGTGAGGGGAGAGAGATAAAAGCTCATTTAGGAACGACATGAACATGCTGCGTAGGTAGCTGTTTATCAGTAAATATCTCCACTGAGATTAAGAAAAGCAGTAGCTTAATAAATTAAGTACTTCCTGGTATGGTTACTGTACTGGTAACTCCCCAAAAGAATCTGGATTGTGGTGAGGGAACAGAGAAAATAGCTCATTTAGGACCTGCACTTACGAAGGGGCTAGGCAGCTGTATATCAGGGAGTAAACCTTCTGAGAATAAAACCAGCTGGAGCTTGTTAAGGTAATTACACATGGGAAAGGATAATGTACTGGGAACTCCTCAGAAGAATCTGATTTGTGGTGAGGGGAGCGAGATAAAAGCTCATTTAGGAACGACATGAACATGCTGCGTAGGTAGCTGTTTATCAGTAAATATCTCCACTGAGATTAAGAAAAGCAGTAGCTTAATAAATTAAGTACTTCCTGGTATGGTTACTGTACTGGTAACTCCCCAAAAGAATCTGGATTGTGGTGAGGGAACAGAGAAAAAAGCTCATTTAGGACCTGCACTTACAAAGGGGGTAGGCAGCTGTATATCAGGGAGTAAACCTTCTGAGAATAAAAACAGCTGGAGCTTGTTAAGGTAATTACACAGGTGAAAGGATAATGTACTGGGAACTCCTCAGAAGAATCTGATTTGTGGTGAGGGGAGAGAGATAAAAGCTCATTTAGGAACGACATGAACATGCTGGGTAGGTAGCTGTTTATCAGTAAATATCTCCACTGAGATTAAGAAAAGCAGTAGCTTAATAAATTAAGTACTTCCTGGTATGGTTACTGTACTGGTAACTCCGCAAAAGAATCTGGATTGTGGTGAGGGAACAGAGAAAATAGCTCATTTAGGACCTGCACTTACGAAGGGGGTAGGCAGCTGTATATCAGGGAGTAAACCTTCTGAGAATAAAAACAGCTGGAGCTTGTTAAGGTAATTACACAGGGGAAAGGATAATGTACTGGGAACTCCTCAGAAGAATCTGATTTGTGGTGAGGGGAGAGAGAAAAAAGCTCATTTAGGAACGACATGAACATGCTGCGTATGTAGCTGTTTATCAGGAAATATCTCCACTGAGATTAAGAAAAGCAGTACCTTAATAAATTAAGTACTTCCTGGTATGGTTACTGTACTGGTAACTCCCCAAAAGAATCTGGATTGTGGTGAGGGAACAGAGAAAAAAGCTCATTTAGGACCTGCACTTACGCAGCTGGTAGGCAGCTGTATATCAGGGAGTAAACCTTCTGAGAATAAAAACAGCTGGAGCTTGTTAAGGTAATTACACAGGGGAAAGGATAATGTACTGGGAACTCCTCAGAAGAATCTGATTTGTGGTGAGGGGAGAGAGATAAAAGCTCATTTAGGAACGACATGAACATGCTGCGTAGGTAGCTGTTGATCAGTAAATATCTCCACTGAGATTAAGAAAAGCAGTAGCTTAATTAATTAACTACTTCCTGGTATGGTTACTGTACTGGTAACTCCCCAAAAGAATCTGGATTGTGGTGAGGGAACAGAGAAAAAAGCTCATTGAAGACCTGCACTTACGAAGCGGGTAGGCAGCTGTATATCAGGGAGTAAACCTTCTGAGAATAAAAACAGCTGGAGCTTGTTAAGGTAATTACACAAGTGAAAGGATAAAGTACTGGGAACTCCTCAGAAGAATCTGATTTGTGGTGAGGGTAGAGAGATAAAAGCTCATATAGGAACGACATGAACATGCTGCGTAGGTAGCTGTTTATCAGTAAATATCTCCACTGAGATTAAGAAAAGCAGTAGCTTAATAAATTAAGTACTTTCTGGTATGGTTACTGTACTGGTAACTCCCCAAAAGAATCTGGATTGTGGTGAGGGAACAGAGAAAAAAGCTCATTTAGGACCTGCACTTACGAAGGGGGTAGGCAGCTGTATATCAGGGAGTAAACCTTCTGAGAATAAAAACAACTGGAGCTTGTTAAAGTAATTACACAGGGGAAAGGATAATGTACTGGGAACTCCTCAGAAGAATCTGATTTGTGGTGAGGGGAGACAGATAAAAGCTCATTTAGGAACGACATGAACATGCTGCGTAAGTAGCTGTTTATCAGTAAATATCTCCACTGAGATTAAGAAAAGCAGTAGCTTAATAAACTAAGTACTTCCTGGTATGGTTACTGTACTGGTAACTCCCCAAAAGAATCTGGATTGTGGTGAGGAAACAGAGAAAAAAGCTCATTTAGGACCTGCCCTGACGAAGGGGGTAGGCAGCTCTATATCAGGGAGTAAACCTTCTGAGAATAAAAACAGCTGGAGCTTGTTAAGGTAATTCCATAGGGGAAATTATAAAGTACTGGGAACGATTCAGAAGAATCTGATTTGTGGTGAGGGGAGAGAGATAAAAGCTCATTTAGGAACGACATGAACATGCTGCGTAGGTAGCTGTTTATCAGTAAATATCTCCACTGAGATTAAGAAAAGAAGTAGCTTAATAAATTAAGTACTTCCTGGTATGGTTACTGTACTGGTAACTCCCCAAAAAAATCTGGATTGTGGTGAGGGAACAGAGAAAAAAGCTCATTTAGGACCTGCACTTACGCAGGGGGTAGGCAGCTGTATATCAGGGAGTGAACCTTCTGAGAATAAAAACAGCTGGAGCTTGTTAAGGTAATTACACAGGGGAAATTATAAAGTACTGGGAACTCCTCAGAAGAATCTGATTTGTGGTGACGGGAGAGAGATAAAAGCTCATTTAGGAACGACATGAACATGCTGCGTAGGTAGCTGTTTATCAGTAAATATCTCCACTGAGATTAAGAAAAGCAGTAGCTTAATAAATTAAGTACTTCCTGGTATGGTTACTGTACTGGTAACTCCCCAAAAGAATCTGGATTGTGGTGAGGGAACAGAGAAAAAAGCTCATTTAGGTCCTGCACTTACGAAGGGGGTAGGCAGCTGTATATCAGGGAGTAAACCTTCTGAGAATAAAAACAGCTGGAGCTTGTTAAGGTAATTACACAGGGGAAAGGATAATGTACTGGGAACTCCTCAGAAGAATCTGATTTGTGGTGAGGGGAGAGAGATAAAAGCTCATTTAGGAACGACATGAACATGTTGCGTAGGTAGCTGTTTATCAGTAAATATCTCCACTGAGATTAAGAAAAGCAGTAGCTTAATAAATTAAGTACTTCCTGGTATGGTTACTGTACTGGTAACTCCCCAAAAGAATCTGGATTGTGGTGAGGGAACAGAGAAAATAGCTCATTTAGGACCTGCACTTACGAAGGGGCTAGGCAGCTGTATATCAGGGAGTAAACCTTCTGAGAATAAAACCAGCTGGAGCTTGTTAAGGTAATTACACATGGGAAAGGATAATGTACTGGGAACTCCTCAGAAGAATCTGATTTGTGGTGAGGGGAGCGAGATAAAAGCTCATTTAGGAACGACATGAACATGCTGCGTAGGTAGCTGTTTATCAGTAAATATCTCCACTGAGATTAAGAAAAGCAGTAGCTTAATAAATTAAGTACTTCCTGGTATGGTTACTGTACTGGTAACTCCCCAAAAGAATCTGGATTGTGGTGAGGGAACAGAGAAAAAAGCTCATTTAGGACCTGCACTTACAAAGGGGGTAGGCAGCTGTATATCAGGGAGTAAACCTTCTGAGAATAAAAACAGCTGGAGCTTGTTAAGGTAATTACACAGGTGAAAGGATAATGTACTGGGAACTCCTCAGAAGAATCTGATTTGTGGTGAGGGGAGAGAGATAAAAGCTCATTTAGGAACGACATGAACATGCTGGGTAGGTAGCTGTTTATCAGTAAATATCTCCACTGAGATTAAGAAAAGCAGTAGCTTAATAAATTAAGTACTTCCTGGTATGGTTACTGTACTGGTAACTCCGCAAAAGAATCTGGATTGTGGTGAGGGAACAGAGAAAATAGCTCATTTAGGACCTGCACTTACGAAGGGGGTAGGCAGCTGTATATCAGGGAGTAAACCTTCTGAGAATAAAAACAGCTGGAGCTTGTTAAGGTAATTACACAGGGGAAAGGATAATGTACTGGGAACTCCTCAGAAGAATCTGATTTTTGGTGAGGGGAGAGAGATAA
>NW_025961849.1:0-34798 GCF_023159225.1 Perognathus longimembris pacificus | reverse complement strand
TTACCAGTACAGTAACCATACCAGGAAGTACTTAATTTATTAAGCTACTGCTTTTCTTAATCTCAGTGGAGATAATTTACTGATAAACAGCTACGTACGCAGCATGTTCATGTCGTTCCTAAATGAGCTTTAATCTCTCTCCCCTCACCACAAATCACATTCTTCTGAGGAGTTCCCAGTACATTATCCTTTCCCCTATGTAATTACCTTAACAGCTCCAGCTGTTTTTATTCTCAGAAGGTTTACTCCCTGATATACAGCGGCGTAACCCTTCGTAAGTGCAGGGCCTAAATGAGCTTTTTTCTCTGTTCCCTCACCACAATCCAGATACTTTTGGGAGTTACCAGTACAGTAACCATACCAGGAAGTATTTAATTTGTTAAGCTACTACTTTTCTTAATCTCAGTGGAGATATTTACTGATAACAGCTACCCACGCAGCATGTTCATGTCGTTCCTAAATGAGCTTTTATCTCTCCCCCCTCACCACAAATCAGATTATTCTGAGGAGTTCCCAGTACATTATCCTTTCCGCTGTGTAATTACCTTAACAAGCTCCAGCTGTTTTTATTCTCAGAAGGTTTACTCCCTGATATACAGCTGCTTACCCCCTTCGTAAGTGCAGGTCCTAAATGAGCTTTTTTCTCTGTTCCCTCACCAAAATCCAGATTATTTTGGGGAGTTACCAGTACAGTAACCATACCGGGAAGTACTTAATTTATTAAGCTACTGCTTTTCTTAATCTCAGTGGAGATATTTACTGATAAACAGCTACCTACGCAGCATGTACATGTCGTTCCTAAATGAGCTTTTATCTCTCTCCCCTCACCACAAATCAGATTCTTCTGAGGAGTTCCCAGTACATTATCCTTTCCTCTGTGTAATTACCTTAACAAGCTCCAGCTGTTTTTATTCTCAGAAGGTTTACTCCCTGATATACAGCTGCCTACCACCTTCGTAAGTGCAGATAATAAATGAGCTTTTTTCTCTGTTCCCTCACCACAATCCAGAATCTTTTGGGGAGTTACCAGTACAGTAACCATACCAGGAAGGACTTAATTTATTAAGCTACTGCTTTTCTTAATCTCAGTGGAGATATTTACTGATAAACAGCTACGTATGCAGCATGTTCGTGTCGTTCCTAAATGAGCTTTTATCTCTCTCCCCTCACCACAAATCAGATTCTTCTGAGGATTTCCCAGTACATTATCCTTTCCCCTGTGTAATTACCTTTATATTCTCCAGCTGTTTTTATTCTCAGAAGGTTTACTCCCTGATATACAACTGCCTACCCCCTTCGTAAGTGCAGGTCCTAAATGAGCTTTTTTCTCTGTTCCCTCACTACAATCCAGATTCTTTTGGGGAGTTACCAGTACAGTAACCATACCAGGAAGTACTTAATTTATTAAGCTACTGCTTTTCTTAATCTCAGTGGAGATATTTACTGATAATCAGCTACCTACGCAGCAGGTTCATGTCGTTCCTAAATGAGCTTTTATCTCTCTCCCCTCACGACAAATCAGATCCTGTGGAGTTCCCAGTACATTATTCTTTCCCCTGTGTAATTACCTTAACAAGCTCCAGCTGTTTTTATTGTCAGAAGGTTTACTCCCTGATATACAGCTGCCTACCCCCTTCGTAAGTGCAGGTCCTAAATGAGCTTTTTTCTCTGTTCCCTCAACACAATCCAGATTCATTTGGGGAGTTACCAGTACAGTAACCATACCAGGAAGTATTTAATTTATTAAGCTACTGCTTTCTTAATCTCAGTGGAGATATTTACTGATAAACAGCTAGCTACTCAGCATTTACATGTCGTTCCTAAATGAGCTTTTATCTCTCTCCCCTCACCACAAATCAGATTCTTCTGAGGAGTTCCCAGTACATTATCCTTTCCCCTGTATAATTACCTTAACAAGCTCCAGCTGTTTTTATTCTCAGAGGGGATACTCCCTGATATACAGCTGCCTACCCCCTTCGTAAGTGCAGGTCTTCAATGAGTTTTTTCTCTGTTCCCTCACCACAATCCAGATTCTTTTGGGGACTTACCAGTACAGTAACCATACCAGGAAGTACTTAATTTATTCAGCTACTGCTTTTCTTAATCTCAGTGGAGATATTTACTGATAAACAGCTACCTACGCAGCATGTTCATGTCATTCCTAAATGAGCTTTTATCTCTCTCCACTCACCACAAATCAGATTCTTCTGAGGAGTTCCAGTACATTATCTTTTCCCCTGTGCAATTACCTTAACAAGCTCCAGCTGCTTTTATTCTCAGAAGGTTTACTCCCTGATATACAGCTGCCTACCCCCTTCGTAAGTGCAGTTCCTAAATGAGCTTTTTTCTCTGTTCCCTCACCACAATCAAGATTCTTTTGGGGAGTTACCAGTACAGTAACCATACCAGGAAGTACTTAATTTATTAAGCTACTGCTTTTCTTAATCTCAGTGGAGATATTTACTGATAAACAGCTACCTACGCGGCATGTTCATGTCGTTCCTAAATGAGCTTTTATCTCTCTCCCCTCACCACAAATCAGATTCTTCTGAGGAGTTCCCAGTACATTATCCTTTCCCCTATGTAATTACCTTAACAAGCTCCAGCGGTTTTTATTCTCAGAAGGTTTACTCCCTGATATACAGCTGCCTACCCCCTTCGTAAGTGCAGGTCCTAAATGAGCTTTTTTCTCTGTTCCCTCACCACAATCCAGATTCTTTTGGGGAGTTACCAGTACAGTAACCATACCAGAAGTACTTAATTTATTAAGCTACTGCTTTTCTTAATCTCAGTGGAGATATTTACTGATAAACAGCTACGAATGCAGCATGTTCATGTCGTTCCTAAATGAGCTTTTTTCTCTGTTTCCTCACCACAATCCAGATTCTTTTGGGGAGTTACCAGTACAGTATACATACCAGGAAGTACTTAATTTATTAAGCTACTGCTTTTCTAATCTCAGTGGAGATATTTACTGATAAACAGCTACGTATGCAGCATGTTCATGTCGTTCCTAAATGAGCTTTTATCTCTCTCCCCTCAACACAAATCAGATTCTTCTGAGGATTTCCCAGTACAATATCCTTTCCCCTGTGTAATTACCGTAACAAGCTCCAGCTGTTTTTATTCTCAGAAGGTTTACTCCCTGATATACAGCTGCCTACCCCTTCGTAAGTGCCGGTCCTAAATGAGCTTTTTTCTCTGTTCCCTCACCACAATCCAGATTCTCTTGGGGAGTTACCAGTACGAGAACCATACCAGGAAGTATTTAATTTATTAAGCTACTGCTTTTCTTAATCTCAGTGGAGATATTTACTGATAAACAGCTACCTACGCAGAATGTTCATGTCGTTCCTAAATGAGCTTTTATCTCTCTCCCCTCATCACAAATCAGAATCTTCTGAGGAGTTCCCCGTACATAATCCTTTCCTCTGTGTAATTACCTCAACAAGCTCCAGCTGTTTTTATTCTGAGAAGGTTTACTCCCTGATATTCAGCTGCCTACCCCCTTCGTAAGTGCAGGTCCTAAATGAGCCTTTTTCTCTGTTCCCTCACCACAATCCAGATTCTTTTGGGGAGTTACCAGTACAGTAACCATACCAGGAAGTACTTAATTTATTAAGCTACTGCTTTTCTTAATCTCAGTGGCGATATTTACTGATAAACAGCTACCTACCAGCATATTCATGTCGTTCCTAAATGAGCTTTTATGTCTCTCGCCTCACCATAAATTAGATTCTTCTGAGGAGTTCCCAGTACATTATGCTTTCCCCTGTGTAATTACCTTAACAAGCTCCAGCTGTTTTTATTCTTAGAAGGTTTACTCCCTGATATACTGCTGCCTACCCCCTTCTTAAGTGCAGGTCCTAAATGAGCTTTTTTCTCTGTTCCCTCACCACAATCCAGATTATTTAGGGGAGTTACCAGTACAGTAACCATACCAGGAAGTACTTAATTTATTAAGCTACTGCTTTTCTTAATCTCAGTGGAGATATTTACTGAAAAACAGCTACCTACGCAGCATGTTCATGTCGTTCCTAAATGACCATTTATCTCTCTCGTAACCACAAATCAAATCAGATTCTTCTGAGGAGTTCCCAGTACATTATCCTTTCCCCTGTGTAATTACCTTAACAAGCTCCAGCTGTTTTCTCAGAATGTTTACTCCCTGATATACAGCTGCCTACCCCCTTCGTAAGTGCAGGTCCTAAATGAGCTTTTTTCTCTGTTCCCTCAACACAATCCAGATTCTTTTGGGGAGTTACCAGTACAGTAACCATACCAGGAAGTACTTAATTTATTAAGCTACTGCTTTTCTTAATCTCAGTGGAGATATTTACTGATAAACAGCTACCTACGCAGCATGTTCATGTCGTTCCTAAATGAGCTTTTTTCTCTGTTCCCTCACCACAATCCAGATTCTTTTGGGGAGTTACCAGTACAGTATCCATACCAGGAAGTACTTAATTTATTAATCTACTGCTTTTCTTAATCTCAGTGGAGATATTTACTGATAAACAGCTACGTATGCAGCATGATTATGTGGTTCCTAAATGAGCTTTTATCTCTCTCCCCTCACCAAAAATCAGATTTTTCTGAGGAGTTCCCAGTACATTATCCTTTCCCCTGTGTAATTACCTTAACAAGCTCCAGCTGTTTTTATTCTCAGAATCGATACTCCCTGATATACAGCTGCTTACCCCCTTCGTAAGTGCAGCTCAAAAATGAGCTTTTTTCTCTGTTCCCTCACCAAATTCCAGATTCTTTTGGGGAGTTACAAGTACAGTAACCACACCAGGAAGTACTTAATTTATTAAGCTACTGCTTTTCTTAATCTCAGTGGAGATATTTACTGATAAACAGCTACCTACGCAGCATGTTCATGTCGTTCCTAAATGAGCTTTTATCTCTCTTCCCTCATCACAAATCAGATTCTTATGAGGAGTTCCCAGTACATTATCCTTTCCCCTGTGTAATTACCTTGACAAGCTCCAGCTGTTTTTACTCTCAGAAGGTTTCCTCCCTGATATACAGCTGCCTAACCCTTTCGTAAGTGCAGGTCCTAAATGAGCTTTTTTGTCTGTTCCCTCACCACCATCCAGATTCTTTTGGGGAGTTACCAGTACAGTAACCATACCAGGAAGTACTCTAAGTTAATAAGCTACTGCTTTTCTTAATCTCAGTGGAGATATTTACTGATAAACATCTTCCTACGCAGCAAATTCATGTCGTTCATAAATGAGCTTTTATCTCTCTCCCCTTACCACAAATCAGATTCTTCTGAGGAGTTCCCAGTACATTATCCTTTCCCCTGTGTAATTACCTTAACAAGCTCCCGCTGTTTTTATTCTCAGAAGGTTTACTCTCTGATATACAGCTGCCTACCCCTTCGTAAGTGCAGGTCCTAAATGAGCTTTTTTCTCTGTTCCCTCACCACAATCCAGATTCTTTTGGGGAGTTACCAGTACAGTAACCATAGCAGGAAGTACTTAATTTATTAAGCTACTGCTTTTCTTAATCTCAGTGGAGATATTTACTGATAAACAGCTACCTACGCAGCATGTTCATGTCGTTCCTAAATGAGCTTTTATCTCTCTCCCCTCACCACAAAGCAGATTCTTCTGAGGAGTTCCCAGTACATTATCCTTTCCCCTGTGTAAGTACCTTAACAAGCTCCAGCTGTTTTTATTCTCAGAAGGTTTACTCCATGACATACAGCTGCCTACCCCCTTCGTAAGTGCAGGTCCTAAATGAGCTTTTTTCTCTGTTCTCTCACCACAATCCAGATTCTTTTGGGGAGTTACCAGTACAGTAACCATACCAGGAAGTACTTAATTTATTAAGCTACTGCTTTTCTTAATCTCAGTGGAGATATTTACTGATAAACAGCTACCTACGCAGCATGTTCATGTCGTTCCTTAATGAGCTTTTATCTTTCTCCCGTCACCGCAAATCAGATTCTTCTGAGGAGTTCCCAGTACATTATCCTTTCCCCTGTGTAATTACCTTAACAAGCTAGCTGTTTTTATTCTCAGAAAGTTTACTCCCTGATATACAGCTGCCTACCCCTTCGTAAGTGCAGGTCCTATATGAGCTTTTTTCTCTGTTCCCTCACCACAATCCAGATTCTTTTGGGGAGTTACCAGTACAGTAACCATACCAGGAAGTACTTAATTTATTAAGCTACTGCTTTTCTTAATCTCAGTGGAGATATTTACTGATAAACAGCTACCTACGCAGCATGTTCATGTCGTTCCTAAATGAGCTTTTATCTCTCTTCCCTCATCACAAATCAGATTCTTTTGAGGAGTTCCCAGTACATTATCCTTTCCCCTGTGTAATTACCTTAACAAGCTCCAGCTGTTTTTATTCTCAGAAGGTCTCCTCCCTGATATACAGCTGCCTAACCCTTTCGTAAGTGCAGGTCCTAAATGAGCTTTTTTCTCTGTTCCCTCACCACAATCCAGATTCTTTTGGGGAGTTACCAGTACAGTAACCATACCAGGAAGTACTTAATTTATTAAGCTACTGTTTTTCTTAATCTCAGTGGAGATATTTACTGATAAACAGCAACCTACGCAGCATGTTTATGTCGTTCCTAAATGAGCTTTTATCTCTCTCCCCTCACCACAAATCAGATTCTTCTGAGGAGTTCCCAGTACATTATCCTTTCCCCTGTGTAATTACCTTAACAAGCTCCAGCTCTTTTTATTCTCAGAAGGTTTACTCCCTGATATACAGCTGCCTACCCCCTTCGTAAGTGCCGGTCCTAAATGAGCTTTTTTCTCTGTTCCCTCACCACAATCCAGATTCTTTTGCGGAGTTACCAGTACAGTAACCATACCAGGAATTACTTAATTTATTAAGCTACTGCTTTTCTTAATTTCAGTGGAGATATTTAGTGATAAACAGCTACCTACGCAGCATGTTCATGTCGTACCTAAATGAGCTTTTATCTCTGTCCCCTCACCACAAATCAGATTCTTCTGAGGAGTTCCCAGTACATTATCCTTTCCCCTGTGTAAGTACCTTAACAAGCTCCAGCTGTTTTTATTCTCAGAAGGTTTACTCCATGACATACAGCTGCCTACCCCCTTCGTAAGTGCAGGTTCCTAAATGAGCTTTTTTCTCTGTTCTCTCACCACAATCCAGATTCGAATGGGGAGTTACCAGTACAGTAACCATACCAGGAAGTACTTAATTTATTAAGCTACTGCTTTTCTTAATCTCAGTGGAGATATTTAGTGATAAACTGCTACCTACGCAGCATGTTCATGTCGTTCCTAAATGAGCTTTTATCTCTCTCCCCTCACCACAAATCAGATTCTTCTGAGGAGTTCCCAGTACATTATCCTTTCCCCTGTGTAAGTACCTTAACAAGCTCCAGCTGTTTTTATTCTCAGAAGGTTTACTCCATGACATACAGCTGCCTACCCCCTTCGTAAGTGCAGGTCCTAAATGAGCTTTTTTCTCTGTTCTCTCACCACAATCCAGATTCTTTTGGGGAGTTACCAGTACAGTAAACATACCAGGAATTACTTAATTTATTAAGCTACTGCTTTTCTTAATCTCAGTGGAGATATTTACTGATAAACAGCTACCTACGCAGCGTGTTCATGTCTTCCTAAATGAGCTTTTATCTCTCTCCCCTCACCACAAATCAGATTCTTCTGAGGAGTTCCCAGTACATTTTCCTTTTCCCTGTGTAATTACCTTAACAAGCTCCAGCTGTTTTTATTCTCAGAAGGTTTACTCCCTGATATACAGCTGCCTACCCCCTTCGTAAGTGCAGGTACTAAATGAGCTTTTTTCTCTGTTCCCTCACCACAATTCAGGTTCTTTTGGGGAGTTACCAGTACAGTAACCATACCAGGGAGTACTTAATTTATTAAGCTACTGTTTTTCTTAATCTCAGTGGAGAAATTTACTGATAAACAGCTACCTACGCAGCACGTTCATGTCGTTCCTAAATGAGCTTTTATCTCTCTCCCCTCACCAAAAATCAGATTCTTCTGAGGAGTTCCCAGTACATTATCCTTTCCCCTGTGAAATTACCTTAACAAGCTCCAGCTGTTTTTATTCTCAGAAGGTTTACTCCCTGATATACACCTGCCTACCCCCTTCGTAAGTGCCGGTCCTAAATGAGCTTTTTTCTCTGTTCCCTCACCACAATCCAGATTCTTTTGGGGAGTTACCAGTACAGTAACCATACCAGGAAGTACTTAATTTATTAAGCTACTGATTTTCTTAATCTCAGTGGAGATATTTACTGATAAACAGCAACCTACGCAGCATGTTCATGTCGTTCCTAAATGAGCTTTTATCTCTCTCCCCTCACCACAAATCAGATTCTTCTGAGGAGTTCCCAGTACATTATCCTTTCCCCTGTGTAATTACCTTAACACGCTCCAGCTGTGTTTATTCTCAGAAGGTTTACTCCCTGATATACAGCTGCCTACCCCCTTCGTAAGTGCAGGTACTAAATGAGCTTTTTTCTCTGTTCCCTCACCACCATCCAGATTTTTTTGGGGAGTTACCAGTACAGTAACCATACCAGGAAGTACTCTAAGTTAATAAGCTACTGCTTTTCTTAATCTCAGTGGAGATATTTACTGATAAACAGCTACCTACGCAGCAAGTTCATGTCGTTCCTAAATGAGCTTTTATCTCTCTCCCCTCACCACAAATCAGATTCTTCTGAGGAGTTCCCAGTACATTATCCTTTCCCCTGTGTAATTACCTTAACAAGCTCCAGGTGTTTTTATTCTCAGAAGGTTTACTCCCTGATATACAGCTGCCTACCCCCTTCGTAAGTGACGGACCTAAATGAGCTTTTTTCTCTGGTCCCTCACCACAATCCAGATTCTTTTGGCGAGTTACCAGTACAGTCACCATACCAGGAACTACTTAATTCATTAAGCTACTGCTTTTCTTAATCTCAGTGGAGATATTTACTGATAAACAGCTACCTACGCAGCATGTTCATGTCGTTCCTAAATGAGCTTTTTTCTCTGTTCCCTCACCACAATCCAGATTCTTTTGGGGAGTTACCAGTACAGTATACATACCAGGAAGTACTTCATTTATTAAGCTACTGCTTTTCTTAATCTCAGTGGAGATATTTACTGATAAACAGCTACCTACGCAGCATGTTCATGTCGTTCCTAAATGAGCTTTTATCTCTCTCCCCTCACCAGAAATCAGATTCTTCTGAGGAGTTCCCAGTACATTATCCTTTCCCCTGTGTAATTACCTTAACAAGCTCCAGCTGTTTTTATTCTCAGTAGATTTACTCGCTGACATACAGCTGCCTAACCCTTTCGTAAGTGCAGGTCCTAAATGAGCTTTTTTCTCTGTTCCCTCACCACAATCCAGATTCTTTTGGGGAGTTACCAGTACAGTATCCATACCAGGAAGTACTTAATATATTAAGCTACTGTTTTTCTTAATCTCAGTGGAGATATTTACTGATAAACAGCTACCTACGCAGCATATTCATGTCGTTCCTAAATGAGCTTTTATCTCTCTCCCCTCACCACAAATCAGATTCTTCTGAGGAGTTCCCAGTACATTATCCTTTCCCCTGTGTAATTACCTTAACAAGCTCCAGCTGTTTTTATTCTCAGAAGGTTTACTCCCTGATATACAGCTGCCTACCCCCTTCGTAAGTGCCGGTCCTAAATGAGCTTTTTTCTCTGTTCCCTCACCACAATCCAGATTCTTATGGGGAGTTACCAGTACAGTATCCATACCAGGAAGTACTTAATTTATTAAGCTACTGCTTTTCTTAATCTCAGTAGAGATATTTACTGATAAACAGCTACGTATGCAGCATGTTCATGTCGTTCCTAAATGAGCTTTTATCTCTCTCCCCTCACCACAAATCAGATTCTTCTGAGGAGTTCCCAGTACATTATCCTTTCCCCTGTGAAATTACCTTAACAAGCTCCAGCTGTTTTTATTCTCAGAAGGTTTACTCCCTGATATACACCTGCCTACCCCCTTCGTAAGTGCCGGTCCTAAATGAGCTTTTTTCTCTGTTCCCTCACCACAATCCAGATTCTTTTGGGGAGTTACCAGTACAGTAACCATACCAGGAAGTACTTAATTTATTAAGCTACTGCTTTTCTTAATCTCAGTGGAGATATTTACTGATAAACAGCTACCTACGGAGCATGTTCATGTCGTTCCTAAATGAGCTTTATCTCTCTCCCCTCACCACAAATCAGATTCTTCTGAGGAGTTCCCAGTACTTTATCCTTTCCCCTGTGTAATTACCTTAACAAGCTCCAGCTGTTTATATTCTGAGAAGGTTTACTCCCTGATATACAGCTGCCAACCCCCTTCGTAAGTGTATGTAATAAATGAGCCTTTTTTCTCTGTTCCCTCACCACAATCCAGATTCTTTTGGGGAGTTACCAGTACAGTAACCATACCAGGAAGTACTTAATTTATTAAGCTACTGCTTTTCTTAATCTCAGTGGAGATATTTACTGATAAACAGCTACCTACGCAGCATGTACATGTCGTTCCTAAATGAGCTTTTATCTCTCTCCCCTCACCACAAATCAGATTCTTCTGAGGAGTTCCCAGTACATTATCCTTTCCCCTGTGTAAGTACCTTAACAAGCTCCAGCTGTTTTTATTCTCAGAAGGTTTACTCCATGACATACAGCTGCCTACCCCCTTCGTAAGTGCAGGTCCTAAAGGAGCTTTTTTCTCTGTTCTCTCACCACAATCCAGATTCTTTTGGGGAGTTACCAGTACAGTAACCATACCAGGAATTACTTAATTTATTAAGCTACTGCTTTTCTTAATCTCAGTGGACATATTTACTGATAAACAGCTACCTACGCAGCATGTTCATGTCGTTCCTTAATGAGCTTTTATCTCTCTCCCCTCACCTCAAATCAGATTCTTCTGAGGAGTTCCCAGTACATTATCCTTTCCCCTGTGTAATTACCTTAACAAGCTCCAGCTGTTTTTATTCTCAGAAAGTTTACTCCCTGATATACAGCTGCCTACCCCCTTCGTAAGTGCAGGTCCTAAATGAGCTTTTTTCTCTGTTCCCTCACCACAATCCAGATTCTTTTGGGGAGTTACCAGTACAGTAACCATACCACGAAGTACTTAATTTATTAAGCTACTGCTTTTCTTAATCTGAGTGGAGATATTTACTGATAAACAGCTACCTACGCAGCATATTCATGTCGTTCCTAAATGAGCTTTTATCTCTCTCCCCTCACCACAAATCAGATTCTTCTGAGGAGTTCCCAGTACATTATCCTTTCCCCTGTGAAATTACCTTAACAAGCTCCAGCTGTTTTTATTCTCAGAAGGTTTACTCCCTGATATACACCTGCCTACCCCCTTCGTAAGTGCCGGTCCTAAATGAGCTTTTTTCTCTGTTCCCTCACCACAATCCAGATTCTTTTGGGGAGTTACCAGTACAGTAACCATACCAGGAAGTACTTAATTTATTAAGCTACTGCTTTTCTTAATCTCAGTGGAGATATTTACTGATAAACAGCTACCTACGGAGCATGTTCATGTCGTTCCTAAATGAGCTTTATCTCTCTCCCCTCACCACAAATCAGATTCTTCTGAGGAGTTCCCAGTACTTTATCCTTTCCCCTGTGTAATTACCTTAACAAGCTCCAGCTGTTTATATTCTGAGAAGGTTTACTCCCTGATATACAGCTGCCAACCCCCTTCGTAAGTGTATGTAATAAATGAGCCTTTTTCTCTGTTCCCTCACCACAATCCAGATTCTTTTGGGGAGTTACCAGTACAGTAACCATACCAGGAAGTACTTAATTTATTAAGCTACTGCTTTTCTTAATCTCAGTGGAGATATTTACTGATAAACAGCTACCTACGCAGCATGTACATGTCGTTCCTAAATGAGCTTTTATCTCTCTCCCCTCACCACAAATCAGATTCTTCTGAGGAGTTCCCAGTACATTATCCTTTCCCCTGTGTAAGTACCTTAACAAGCTCCAGCTGTTTTTATTCTCAGAAGGTTTACTCCATGACATACAGCTGCCTACCCCCTTCGTAAGTGCAGGTCCTAAAGGAGCTTTTTTCTCTGTTCTCTCACCACAATCCAGATTCTTTTGGGGAGTTACCAGTACAGTAACCATACCAGGAATTACTTAATTTATTAAGCTACTGCTTTTCTTAATCTCAGTGGACATATTTACTGATAAACAGCTACCTACGCAGCATGTTCATGTCGTTCCTTAATGAGCTTTTATCTCTCTCCCCTCACCTCAAATCAGATTCTTCTGAGGAGTTCCCAGTACATTATCCTTTCCCCTGTGTAATTACCTTAACAAGCTCCAGCTGTTTTTATTCTCAGAAAGTTTACTCCCTGATATACAGCTGCCTACCCCCTTCGTAAGTGCAGGTCCTAAATGAGCTTTTTTCTCTGTTCCCTCACCACAATCCAGATTCTTTTGGGGAGTTACCAGTACAGTAACCATACCACGAAGTACTTAATTTATTAAGCTACTGCTTTTCTTAATCTGAGTGGAGATATTTACTGATAAACAGCTACCTACGCAGCATGTTCATGTCGTTCCTAAATGAGCTTTTTTCTCTGTTCCCTCACCACAATCCAGATTCTTTTGGGGAGTTACCAGTACAGTATACATACCAGGAAGTACTTCATTTATTAAGCTACTGCTTTTCTTAATCTCAGTGGAGATATTTACTGATAAACAGCTACCTACGCAGCATGTTCATGTCGTTCCTAAATGAGCTTTTATCTCTCTCCCCTCACCAGAAATCAGATTCTTCTGAGGAGTTCCCAGTACATTATCCTTTCCCCTGTGTAATTACCTTAACAAGCTCCAGCTGTTTTTATTCTCAGTAGATTTACTCGCTGACATACAGCTGCCTAACCCTTTCGTAAGTGCAGGTCCTAATGAGCTTTTTTCTCTGTTCCCTCACCACAATCCAGATTCTTTTGGGGAGTTACCAGTACAGTATCCATACCAGGAAGTACTTAATTTATTAAGCTACTGTTTTTCTTAATCTCAGTGGAGATATTTACTGATAAACAGCTACCTACGCAGCATGTTCATGTCGTTCCTAAATGAGCTTTTATCTCTCTCCCCTCACCACAAATCAGATTCTTCTGAGGAGTTCCCAGTACATTATCCTTTCCCCTGTGTAATTACCTTAACAAGCTCCAGCTGTTTTTATTCTCAGAAGGTTTACTCCCTGATATACAGCTGCCTACCCCCTTCGTAAGTGCAGGTACTAAATGAGCTTTTTTCTCTGTTCCCTCACCACCATCCAGATTCTTTTGGGAAGTTACCAGTACAGTAACCATACCAGGAAATACTCTAAGTTAATAAGCTACTGCTTTTCTTAATCTCAGTGGAGATATTTACTGATAAACAGCTACCTACGCAGCACGTTCATGTCGTTCATAAATGAGCTTTTATCTCTCTCCCCTCACCACAAATCAGATTCTTCTGAGGAGTTCCCAGTACATTATCCTTTCCCCTGTGTAATTAGCTTAACAAGCTCCAGCTGTTTTTATTCTCAGAAGGTTTATTCCCTGATATACAGCTGCCTACCCCCTTCGTAAGTGCCGGTCCTAAATGAGCTTTTTTCTCTGTTCCCTCACCACAATCCAGATTCTTATGGGGAGTTACCAGTACAGTATCCATACCAGGAAGTACTTAATTTATTAAGCTACTGCTTTTCTTAATCTCAGTAGAGATATTTACTGATAAACAGCTACGTATGCAGCATGTTCATGTCGTTCCTAAATGAGCTTTTATCTCTCTCCCTCACCACAAATCAGATTCTTCTGAGGAGTTCCCAGTACATTATCCTTTCCCCTGTGAAATTACCTTAACAAGCTCCAGCTGTTTTTATTCTCAGAAGGTTTACTCCCTGATATACACCTGCCTACCCCCTTCGTAAGTGCCGGTCCTAAATGAGCTTTTTTCTCTGTTCCCTCACCACAATCCAGATTCTTTTGGGGAGTTACCAGTACAGTAACCATACCAGGAAGTACTTAATTATTAAGCTACTGCTTTTCTTAATCTCAGTGGAGATATTTACTGATAAACAGCTACCTACGGAGCATGTTCATGTCGTTCCTAAATGAGCTTTATCTCTCTCCCCTCACCACAAATCAGATTCTTCTGAGGAGTTCCCAGTACTTTATCCTTTCCCCTGTGTAATTACCTTAACAAGCTCCAACTGTTTATTTCTCAGAAGGTTTACTCCCTGATATACAGCTGCCAACCCCCTTCGTAAGTGTATTTAATAAATGAGCCTTTTTCTCTGTTCCCTCACCACAATCCAGATTCTTTTGGGGAGTTACCAGTACAGTAACCATACCAGGAAGTACTTAATTTATTAAGCTACTGCTTTTCTTAATCTCAGTGGAGATATTTACTGATAAACAGCTACCTACGCAGCATGTACATGTCGTTCCTAAGTGAGCTTTTATCTCTCTCCCCCACCACAAATCAGATTCTTCTGAGGAGTTCCCAGTACATTTTCCTTTCCCCTGTGTAATTACCTTAACAAGCTCCAGCTGTTTTTATTCTCAGAAGGTTTACTCCCTGATATACAGCTGCCTACCCCCTTCGTAAGTGCAGGTACTAAATGAGCTTTTTTCTCTGTTCTCTCACCACAATCCAGATTCTTTTGGGGAGTTACCAGTACAGTAACCATACCAGGAATTACTTAATTTATTAAGCTACTGCTTTTCTTAATCTCAGTGGAGATATTTACTGATAAACAGCTACCTACGCAGCATGTTCATGTCGTTCCTAAATGAGCTTTTATCTCTCTCCCCTCACCACAAATCAGATTCTTCTGAGGAGTTCCCAGTACATTTTCCTTTCCCCTGTGTAATTACCTTAACAAGCTCCAGCTGTTTTTATTCTCAGAAGGTTTACTCCCTGATATACAGCTGCCTACCCCCTTCGTAAGTGCAGGTACTAAATGAGCTTTTTTCTCTGTTCCCTCACCACAATTCAGGTTCTTTTGGGGAGTTACCAGTACAGTAACCATACCAGGAAGTACTTAATTTATTAAGGTACTGTTTTTCTTAATCTCAGTGGAGAAATTTACTGATAAACAGCTACCTACGCAGCACGTTCATGTCGTTCCTAAATGAGCTTTTATCTCTCTCCCCTCACCACAAATCAGATTCTTCTGAGGAGTTCCCAGTACATAATCCTTTCCCCTGTGAAATTACCTTAACAAGCTCCAGCTGTTTTTATTCTCAGAAGGTTTACTCCCTGATATATACCTGCCTACCCCCTTCGTAAGTGCCGGTCCTAAATGAGCTTTTTTCTCTGATCCCTCACCACAATCCAGATTCTTTTGGGGAGTTACCAGTACAGTAACCATACCAGGAAGTACTAAATTTATTAAGCTACTGCTTTTCTTAATCTCAGTGGAGATATTTACTGATAAACAGCTACCTACGCAGCATGTTCATGTCGTTCCTAATGAGCTTTTATCTCTCTCCCGTCACCGCAAATCAGATTCTTCTGAGGAGTTCCCAGTACATTATCCTTCCCCCTGTGTAATTACCTTAACAAGCTCCAGCTGTTTTTATTCTCAGAAAGTTTACTCCCTGATATACAGCTGCCTACCCCCTTCGTAAGTGCAGGTCCTAAATGAGCTTTTTTCTCTGTTCCCTCACCACAATCCAGATTCTTTTGGGGAGTTACGAGTACAGTAACCATACCAGAAAGTACTTAATTTATTAAGCTACTGCTTTTCTTAATCTCAGTGGAGATATTTACTGATAAACAGCTACCTACGCAGCATGTTCATGTCGTTCATAAATGAGCTTTTTTCTCTGTTCCCTCACCACAATCCAGATTCTTTTGGGAGTTACCAGTACAGTATACATACCAGGAAGTACTTCATTTATTAAGCTACTCCTTTTCTTAATCTCAGTGGAGATATTTACTGATAAACAGCTACCTAGGCAGCATGTTCATGTCGTTCCTAAATGAGCTTTTATCTCTCTCCCCTCACCAGAAATCAGATTCTTCTGAGGAGTTCCCAGTACATTATCCATTCCCCTGTGTAATTACCTTAACAAGCTCCAGCTGTTTTTATTCTCGGTAGATTTACTCGCTGAGATACAGCTGCCTAACCCTTTCGTAAGTGCAGGTCCTAAATGAGCTTTTTTCTCTGTTCCCTCACCACAATCCAGATTCTTTGGGGAGTTACCAGTACAGTATCCATACCAGGAAGTACTTAATTTATTAAGCTACTGTTTCTCTTAATCTCAGTGGAGATATTTACTGATAAACAGCTACCTACGCAGCATGTTCATGTCGTTCCTAAATGAGCTTTTATCTCTCTCCCCTCACCACAAATCAGATTCTTCTGAGGAGTTCCCAGTACATTATCCTTTCCCCTGTGTAATTACCTTAACAAGCTCCAGCTGTTTTTATTCTCAGAAGGTTTACTCCCTGATATACAGCTGCCTACCCCCTTCGTAAGTGCAGGTACTAAATGAGCTTTTTTCTCTGTTCCCTCACCACCATCCAGATTCTTTTGGGAAGTTACCAGTACAGTAACCATACCAGGAAATACTCTAAGTTAATAAGCTACTGCTTTTCTTAATCTCAGTGGAGATATTTACTGATAAACAGCTACCTACGCAGCACGTTCATGTCGTTCATAAATGAGCTTTTATCTCTCTCCCCTCACCACAAATCAGATTCTTTTGAGGAGTTCCCAGTACATTATCCTTTCCCCTGTGTAATTAGCTTAACAAGCTCCAGCTGTTTTTATTCTCAGAAGGTTTACTCCCCGATATACAGCTGCCTACCCCCTTCGTAAGTGCCGTCCTAAATGAGCTTTTTTCTCTGTTCCCTCACCACAATCCAGATTCTATGGGGAGTTACCAGTACAGTATCCATACCAGGAAGTACTTAATTTATTAAGCTACTGCTTTTCTTAATCTCAGTAGAGATATTTACTGATAAACAGCTACGTATGCAGCATGTTCATGTCGTTCCTAAATGAGCTTTTATCTCTCTCCCCTCACCACAAATCAGATTCTTCTGAGGAGTTCCCAGTACATTATCCTTTCCCCTGTGAAATTACCTTAACAAGCTCCAGCTGTTTTTATTCTCAGAAGGTTTACTCCCCGATATACACCTGCCTACCCCCTTCGTAAGTGCCGGTCCTAAATGAGCTTTTTTCTCTGTTCCCTCAACACAATCCAGATTCTTTTGGGGAGTTACCAGTACAGTAACCATACCAGGAAGTACTTAATTTATTAAGCTTCTGCTTTTCTTAATCTCAGTGGAGATATTTACTGATAAACAGCTACCTACGGAGCATGTTCATGTCGTTCCTAAATGAGCTTTATCTCTCTCCCCTCACCACAAATCAGATTCTTCTGAGGAGTTCCCAGTACTTTATCCTTTCCCCTGTGTAATTACCTTAACAAGCTCCAGCTGTTTATATTCTCAGAAGGTTTACTCCCTGATATACAGCTGCCTACCCCCTTCGTAAGTGCAGGTCCTCAATGAGCTTTTTTCTCTGTTCCCTCACCACAATCCAGATTCTTTTGGGGAGTTACCAGTACAGTATCCATACCAGGAAGTACTTAATTTATTAAGCTACTGCTTTTCTTAATCTCAGTGGAGATATTTACTGAGAAACAGCTACGTATGCAGCATGTTCATGTCGTTCCTAAATGAGTTTTATCTCTCTCCCCTCACCACAAATCAGATTCTTCTGAGGAGTTCCCAGTACATTATCCTTTCCCCTGTGTAATTACCTTAACAAGCTCCATCTGTTTTTATTTTCAGAAGCGATACTCCGTGATATACAGCTGCCTACCCCCTTCGTAAGTGCAAGTCCTAAATGAGCTTTTTTCTCTGATCCCTCACCACAATTCAGATTCTTTGGGGAGTTACCAGTACAGTAACCATACCAGGAAGTACTTAATTTATTAAGCTACTGCTTTTCTTAATCTCAGTGGAGATATTTACTGATAAACAGCTACCTACACAGCATGTTCATGTCGTTCATAAATGAGCTTTTATCTCTCTCCCTCATCACAAATCAGATTCTTCTGAGGAGTTCCCAGTACATTATCCTTTCCCCTGTGTAATTACCTTAACAAGCTCCAGCTGTTTTTATTCTCAGAAGGTTTACTCCCTGATATACAGCTGCCAACCCCCTTCGTAAGTGCTGGTCCTAAATGAGCTTTTTTCTCTGTTCCCTCACCACAATCCAGATTCTTTTGGGAGTTACCAGTACAGTATCCATACCAGGAAGTACTTAATTTATTAAGCTACTGCTTTTCTTAATCTCAGTGGAGATATTTACTGACAAACAGCTACCAACGCAGAATGTTCATGTCGTTCCTAAATGAGCTTTTATCTCTCTCCCCTCACCACAAATCAGATTCTTCTGAGGACTTCCCAGTACATTATCCTTTCCCCTGTGTAATTACCTTAACAAGCTCCAGCTGTTTTTTATTCTCAGAAGGTTTACTCCCTGATATACAGCTACCTACCCCCTTCGTAAGTGCAGGTCTTAAATGAGCTTTTTTCTCTGTTTCCTCACCACAATCCAGATTGTTTTGGGGAGTTAACAGTACAGTATCCATACCAGGAAGTACTTAATTTATTAAGCTACTGCTTTTCTTAATCTCAGTGGAGATATTTACTGATAAACAGCTACCTACGCAGCATGTTCATGTCGTTCCTAAATGAGCTTTTATCTCTCTCCCCTCACCACAAATCCGATTCTTCTGAGGAGTTCCCAGTACATTATCCTTTCCCCTGTGTAATTACCTTAACAAGCTCCAGCTGTTTTTATTCTCAGAAGGTTTACTCCCTGATATACAGCTGCCTACCCCCTTCGTAAGAGCAAGTCTTAAATGAGGTTTTTTCTCTGTTCCCTCACCACAATCCAGACTGTTTTGGGGAGTTAGCAGTACAGTAACCATACCAGGAAGTACTTAATTTCTTAAGCTACTGCTTTTCTTAATCTCAGTGGAGATATTTACTGATAAACAGCTACCTACGCAGCATGTTCATGTCGTTCCTCAATGAGCTTTTATCTCTCTCCCCTCACCACAAATCAGATTCTTCTGAGGAGTTTCCAGTGCATTATCCTTTCCCCTGTGTAATTACCTTAACAAGCTCCAGCTGTTTTTATTCTCAGAAGGTTTACTCCCTGAAATACTGCTGCCTACCCCCTTCGTAAGTGCAGGTCTTAAATGAGCTTTTTTCTCTGTTTCCTCACCACAATCCAGATTGTTTTGGGAGTTACCAGTACAGTATCCATACCAGGAAGTACTTAATTTATTAAGCTACTGCTTTTCTTAATCTCAGTGGAGACATTTAGTGATAAACAGCTACGTATGCAGCATGTACATGTCGTTCCTAAATGAGCTTTTATCTCTCTCCCCTCACCACAAATCAGATTCATCTGAGTAGTTCCCAGTACATTATCCTTTCCCTTGTGTAATTACCGTAACAAGCTATATCTGTTTTTTATTCTCAGAAGCGATACTCCCTGATATACAGCTGCCTACCCCCTTCGTAAGTGCAAGTCCTAAATGACCTTTTTTCTCTGATACCTCACCACAATTCAGATTATTTTGGGGAGTTACCAGTACAGTAACCATACCAGGAAGTACTTAATTTATTAAGCTACTGCTTTTCTTAATCTCAGTGGAGATATTTACTGATAAACAGCTACCTACACAGCATGTTCATGTCGTTCATAAATGAGCTTTTATCTCTCTCCCGTCATCAAAAACCAGATTCTTCTGAGGATTTCCCAGTACATTATCCTTTCCCCTGTGTAATTACCTTAACAAGCTCCAGCTGTTTTTATTCTCAGAAGGTTTACTCCCTGATATACAGCTGCCTACCCCCCTTCGTAAGTGCAGGGCCTAAATGAGCTTTTTTCTCTGTTCCCTCACCACAATCCAGATTCTTTTGGGGAGTTACCAGTACAGTACCCATACCAGGAAGTACTTAATTTATTAAGCTACTGCTTTTCTTAATCTCAGTGGAGATATTTACTGATAAACAGCTACCTACGCAGCATGTTCATGTCGTTCCTAAATGAGCTTTTATCTCTCTCCCTCACCACAAATCAGATTTTTCTGAGGACTTCCCAGTATATTATCCTTTCCCCTGTGTAATTACCTTAACAAGCTCCAGCTGTTTTTATTCTCAGAAGGTTTACTCCCTGATATACAGCTGCCTACCCCCTTCGTAAGTGCAGGTCCTAAATGAGCTTTTTCTCTGTTCCCTCACCACAATCCAGATTCTTTTGGGGAGTTACCAGTACAGTAACCATACCAGGAAGTACTTAATTTATTAAGCTACTGCTTTTCTTAATCTCAGTGGAGATATTTACTGATAAACAGCTACCTACGCAGCATGTTCATGTCGTTCCTAAATGAGCTTTTATCTCTATCCTCTCACCACATATCAGATTCTTCTGAGGAATTCCCAGTACATTATACTTTATACTGTGTAATTACCTTAACAAGCTACAGCTGTTTTTATTCTCAGAAGGTTTACTCCCTGATATACAGCTAACTACCCCCTTCGTAAGTGCAGGTCCTAAATGAGCTTTTTTCTCTGTTCCCTCACCACAATCCAGATTCTTTTGGGAAGTTACCAGTACAGTAACCATACCAGGAAGTACTTAATTTATTAAGCTACTGCTTTTCTTAATCTCAGTGGAGATATTTACTGATAAACAGCTACCTACGCAGCATGTTCATGTCGTTCCTAAATGAGCTTTTATCTCTCTCTCCTCACCACAAATCAGATTCTTCTGAGGAGTTCCCAGTACATTATCCTTTCCCCTGTGTAATTACCTTAACAAGCTCCAGCTGTTTTTATTCTCAGAAGGTTTACTCCCTGATATACAGCTGCCTACCCCCTTCGTAAGTGCAAGTCTTAAATGAGGTTTTTTCTCTGTTCCCTCACCACAATCCAGACTGTTTTGGGGAGTTAGCAGTACAGTAACCATACCAGGAAGTACTTAATTTCTTAAGCTACTGCTTTTCTTAATCTCAGTGGAGATATTTACTGATAAACAGCTACCTACGCAGCATGTTCATGTCGTTCCTCAATGAGCTTTTATCTCTCTCCCCTCACCACAAATCAGATTCTTCTGAGGAGTTTCCAGTACATTATCCTTTCCCCTTTGTAATTACCTTAACAAGCTCCAGCTGTTTTTATTCTCAGAAGGTTTACTCCCTGAAATACTGCTGCCTACACCCTTCGTAAGTGCAGGTCCTAAATGAGCTTTTTTCTCTGTTCCCTCACCACAATCCAGATTCTTTTGGGGAGTTACCAGTACAGTAACCATACCAGGAAGTACTTAATTTATTAAGCTACTGCTTTTCTTAATCTCAGTGGAGATATTTACTGATAAACACCTACCTACGCAGCATGTTCATGTCGTTCCTAAATGAGCTTTTATCTCTCTCCCCTCACCACAAATCAGATTCTTCTGAGGAGTTCCCAGTACATTATCCTTTCCCCTGTGTAATTACCTTAACAAAATCCAGCTGTTTTTATTCTTAGAAGGTTTACTCCCTGATATACAGCTGCCTACCCCCTTCGTAAGTGCAGGACATAAATGAGCTTTTTTCTCTGTTCCCTCACCACAATCCAGATTCTTTTGGGGAGTTACCACTACAGTAACCATACCAGGAAGTACTTAATTTATTAAGCTACTGCTTTTCTTAATCTCAGTGGAGATATTTACTGATAAACAGGTACCTACGCAGCATGTTCATGTCGTTCCTAAATGATCTTTTTTCTCTGTTTCCTCACCACAATCCAGATTCTTTTGGGGAGTTACCAGTACAGTATCCATACCAGGAAGTACTTAATTTATTAAGCTACTGCTTTTCTTAATCTCAGTGGAGATATTTAGTGATAAACAGCTACGTATGCAGCATGTACATGTCGTTCCTAAATGAGCTTTTATCTCTCTCCCCTCACCACAAATCAGATTCATCTGAGGAGTTCCCAGTACATTATAATTTCCCCTGTGTAATTACCTTAACAAGCTCCATCTGTTTTTATTCTCAGAAGCGATACTCCCTGATATACAGCTGCCTACCCCCTTCGTAAGTTCAAGTCCTAAATGAGCTTTTTTCTCTGATCCCTCACCACAATTCAGATTCTTTTCGGGAGTTACCAGTACAGTAACCATACCAGGAAGTACTTAATTTATTAAGCTACTGCTTTTCTTAATCTCAGTGGAGATATTTACTGATAAACAGCTACCTACACAGCATGTTCATGTCGTTCATAAATGAGCTTTTATCTCTCTCCCCTCACCACAAATCAGATTCTTCTGAGGAGTTCCCAGTACATTATCCTTTCCCCTGTGTAATTACCTTAACAAGCTCCAGCTGTTTTTATTCTCAGAAGGTTTACTCCCTGATATACAGCTGCCTACCCCCTTCGTAAGTGCAGGTCCTAAATTAGCTTTATTCTCTTTTCCCTCTCCACAATCCAGATTCTTTTGGGGAGTTCCCAGTACAGTAACCATACCAGGAAGTACTTAGTTTCTTAAGCTACTGCTTTTCTTAATCTCAGTGGAGATATTTACGGATAAACAGCTACGTACGCAGCATGTTCATGTCGTTCCTAAATGAGCTTTTATCTCTCTCCCCTCACCACAAATCAGATTCTTCTGAGGAGTTCCCAGTACATTATCCTTTCCCCTGTGTAATTACCTTAACAAGCTCCAGCTGTTTTTATTCTCAGAAGGTTTACTCCCTGATATACAACTGCCTACCCGCTTCGTAAGTGCAGGTCCTAAATGAGCTTTTTTCTCTGTTCCCTCACCACAATCCAGATTCTTTTGGGGAGTTACCAGTACAGTAACCATACCAGGAAGTACTTAATTTATTAAGCTACTGCTTTTCTTAATCTCAGTGGAGATATTTACTGATAAACAGCTACCTACGCAGCATGTTCATGTCGTTCCTAAATGAGCTTTTATCTCTCTCCCCTCACCACAAATCTGATTCTTCTTAGGAGTTCCCAGTACATTATCCTTTCCCCTTTGTAATTACCTTAACAAGCTCCAGCTGTTTTTATTCTCAGAAGATTTACTCCCTGATATACAGCTGCCTACCCCCTTCGTAAGTGCAAGTCTTAAATGAGGTTTTTTCTCTGTTCCCTCACCACAATCCAGACTGTTTAGGGGAGTTAGCAGTACAGTAACCATACCAGGAAGTACTTAATTTCTTAAGCTACTGCTTTTCTTAATCTCAGTGGAGATATATACTGATATACAGCTACCTACGCAGCATGTTCATGTCGTTCCTCAATGAGCTTTTATCTCTCTCCCCTCACCACAAATCAGATTCTTCTGAGGAGTTTCCAGTACATTATCCTTTCCCCTGTGTAATTACCTTAACAAGCTCCGGCTGTTTTTATTCTGAGAAGGTTTACTCCCTGATATACAGCTGCCTACCCCCTTCCTAAGTGCAGGTCTTAAATGAGCTTTTTTCTCTGTTCCCTCACCACAATCCAGATTCTTTTGGGGAGTTACCAGTACAGTAACCATACCAGGAAGTACTTAATTTATTAATCTACTGCTTTTCTTAATCTCAGTGGAGATATTTACTGATAAACACCTACCTACGCAGCATGTTCATGTCGTTCCTAAATGAGCTTTTATCTCTCTCCCCTCACCACAAATCTGATTCTTCTGAGGAGTTCCCAGTACATTATCCTTTCCCCTGTGTAATTACCTTAACAAACTCCAGCTGTTTTTATTCTTAGAAGGTTTACTCCCTTATATGCAGCTGCCTACCCCCTTCGTAAGTGCAGGTCCTAAATGAGCTTTTTTCTCTGTTCCCTCACCATAATCCAGATTCTTTTGGGTAGTTACCACTACAGTAACCATACCAGGAAGTACTTAATTTATTAAGCTACTGCTTTTCTTAATCTCAGTGGAGATATTTACTGATAAACAGGTACCTAAGCAGCATGTTCATGTCGTTCCTAAATGATCTTTTTTCTCTGTTTCCTCACCACAATCCAGATTCTTTTGGGGAGTTACCAGAACAGTATCCATACCAGGAAGTACTTAATTTATTAAGCTACTGCTTTTCTTAATCTCAGTGGAGATATTTAGTGATAAACAGCTACGTATGCAGCATGTACATGTCGTTCCTAAATGAGCTTTTATCTCTCTCCCCTCACCACAAATCAGATTCATCTGAGTAGTTCCCAGTACATTATCCTTTCCCCTGTGTAATTACCTTAACAAGCTCCATCTGTTTTTATTCTCAGAAGCGAAACTCCCTGATATACAGCTGCCTACCCCGTTCGTAAGTGCAAGTCCTAAATGAGCTTTTTTCTCTGATACCTCACCACAATTCAGATTATTTTGGGGAGTTACCAGTACAGTAACCATACCAGGAAGTACTTAATTTATTAAGCTACTGCTTTTCTTAATCTCAGTGGAGATATTTACTGATAAACAGCTACCTACGCAGAATGTTCATGTCGTTCCTAAATGAGCTTTTATCTCTCTCCCCTCACCACAAATCAGATTCTTCTGAGGACTTCCCAGTACATTATCCTTTCCCCTGTGTAATTACCTTAACAAGCTCCAGTTGTTTTTATTCTCAGAAGGTTTACTCCCTGATATACAGCTGCCTACCCCATACGTAAGTGCAGGTCCAAAATGAGCTTTTTTTCTGTTCCCTCACCACAATCCAGATTCTATGGTGAGTTACCAGTACAGTAACCATACCAGGAAGTACTTAATTTATTAAGCTACTGCTTTTCTTAATCTCAGTGGAGATATTTATTGATAAACTGCTACGTACGCAGCATGTTCATGTCGTTCATAAATGAGCTTTTATCTCTCTCCCCTCACCACAAATCAGATTCTTCTGAGGAGTTCCCAGTACATTATCTTTTCCCCTGTGTAAATACCTTAACAAGCTCCAGCTGTTTTTATTCTCAGAAGGTTTACTCCCCGATATACACCTGCCTACCCCCTTCGTAAGTGCCGGTCCTAAATGAGCTTTTTTCTCTGTTCCCTCAACACAATCCAGATTCTTTTGGGGAGTTACCAGTACAGTAACCATACCAGGAAGTACTTAATTTATTAAGCTTCTGCTTTTCTTAATCTCAGTGGAGATATTTACTGATAAACAGCTACCTACGGAGCATGTTCATGTCGTTCCTAAATGAGCTTTTATCTCTCTCCCCTCACCACAAATCAGATTCTTCTGAGGAGTTCCCAGTACTTTATCCTTTCCCCTGTGTAATTACCTTAACAAGCTCCAGCTGTTTATATTCTCAGAAGGTTTACTCCCTGATATACAGCTGCCTACCCCCTTCGTAAGTGCAGGTCCTCAATGAGCTTTTTTCTCTGTTCCCTCACCACAATCCAGATTCTTTTGGGGAGTTACCAGTACAGTATCCATACCAGGAAGTACTTAATTTATTAAGCTACTGCTTTTCTTAATCTCAGTGGAGATATTTACTGAGAAACAGCTACGTATGCAGCATGTTCATGTCGTTCCTAAATGAGTTTTATCTCTCTCCCCTCACCACAAATCAGATTCTTCTGAGGAGTTCCCAGTACATTATCCTTTCCCCTGTGTAATTACCTTAACAAGCTCCATCTGTTTTTATTTTCAGAAGCGATACTCCGTGATATACAGCTGCCTACCCCCTTCGTAAGTGCAAGTCCTAAATGAGCTTTTTTCTCTGATCCCTCACCACAATTCAGATTCTTTTGGGGAGTTACCAGTACAGTAACCATACCAGGAAGTACTTAATTTATTAAGCTACTGCTTTTCTTAATCTCAGTGGAGATATTTACTGATAAACAGCTACCTACACAGCATGTTCATGTCGTTCATAAATGAGCTTTTATCTCTCTCCCCTCATCACAAATCAGATTCTTCTGAGGAGTTCCCAGTACATTATCCTTTCCCCTGTGTAATTACCTTAACAAGCTCCAGCTGTTTTTATTCTCAGAAGGTTTACTCCCTGATATACAGCTGCCAACCCCCTTCGTAAGTGCTGGTCCTAAATGAGCTTTTTTCTCTGTTCCCTCACCACAATCCAGATTCTTTTGGGGAGTTACCAGTACAGTATCCATACCAGGAAGTACTTAATTTATTAAGCTACTGCTTTTCTTAATCTCAGTGGAGATATTTACTGACAAACAGCTACCAACGCAGAATGTTCATGTCGTTCCTAAATGAGCTTTTATCTCTCTCCCCTCACCACAAATCAGATTCTTCTGAGGACTTCCCAGTACATTATCCTTTCCCCTGTGTAATTACCTTAACAAGCTCCAGCTGTTTTTATTCTCAGAAGGTTTACTCCCTGATATACAGCTACCTACCCCCTTCGTAAGTGCAGGTCTTAAATGAGCTTTTTTCTCTGTTTCCTCACCACAATCCAGATTGTTTTGGGGAGTTAACAGTACAGTATCCATACCAGGAAGTACTTAATTTATTAAGCTACTGCTTTTCTTAATCTCAGTGGAGATATTTACTGATAAACAGCTACCTACGCAGCATGTTCATGTCGTTCCTAAATGAGCTTTTATCTCTCTCCCCTCACCACAAATCCGATTCTTCTGAGGAGTTCCCAGTACATTATCCTTTCCCCTGTGTAATTACCTTAACAAGCTCCAGCTGTTTTTATTCTCAGAAGGTTTACTCCCTGATATACAGCTGCCTACCCCCTTCGTAAGAGCAAGTCTTAAATGAGGTTTTTTCTCTGTTCCCTCACCACAATCCAGACTGTTTTGGGGAGTTAGCAGTACAGTAACCATACCAGGAAGTACTTAATTTCTTAAGCTACTGCTTTTCTTAATCTCAGTGGAGATATTTACTGATAAACAGCTACCTACGCAGCATGTTCATGTCGTTCCTCAATGAGCTTTTATCTCTCTCCCCTCACCACAAATCAGATTCTTCTGAGGAGTTTCCAGTGCATTATCCTTTCCCCTGTGTAATTACCTTAACAAGCTCCAGCTGTTTTTATTCTCAGAAGGTTTACTCCCTGAAATACTGCTGCCTACCCCCTTCGTAAGTGCAGGTCTTAAATGAGCTTTTTTCTCTGTTTCCTCACCACAATCCAGATTGTTTTGGGGAGTTACCAGTACAGTATCCATACCAGGAAGTACTTAATTTATTAAGCTACTGCTTTTCTTAATCTCAGTGGAGACATTTAGTGATAAACAGCTACGTATGCAGCATGTACATGTCGTTCCTAAATGAGCTTTTATCTCTCTCCCCTCACCACAAATCAGATTCATCTGAGTAGTTCCCAGTACATTATCCTTTCCCTTGTGTAATTACCGTAACAAGCTATATCTGTTTTTATTCTCAGAAGCGATACTCCCTGATATACAGCTGCCTACCCCCTTCGTAAGTGCAAGTCCTAAATGACCTTTTTTCTCTGATACCTCACCACAATTCAGATTATTTTGGGGAGTTACCAGTACAGTAACCATACCAGGAAGTACTTAATTTATTAAGCTACTGCTTTTCTTAATCTCAGTGGAGATATTTACTGATAAACAGCTACCTACACAGCATGTTCATGTCGTTCATAAATGAGCTTTTATCTCTCTCCCGTCATCCAAAACCAGATTCTTCTGAGGATTTCCCAGTACATTATCCTTTCCCCTGTGTAATTACCTTAACAAGCTCCAGCTGTTTTTATTCTCAGAAGGTTTACTCCCTGATATACAGCTGCCTACCCCCCTTCGTAAGTGCAGGGCCTAAATGAGCTTTTTTCTCTGTTCCCTCACCACAATCCAGATTCTTTTGGGGAGTTACCAGTACAGTAACCATACCAGGAAGTACTTAATTTATTAAGCTACTGCTTTTCTTAATCTCAGTGGAGATATTTACTGATAAACAGCTACCTACGCAGCATGTTCATGTCGTTCCTAAATGAGCTTTTATCTCTCTCCCCTCACCACAAATCAGATTCTTTCTGAGGAGTTCCCAGTACATTATCCTTTCCCCTGTGTAATTACCTTAACAAGCTCCAGCTGTTTTTATTCTCAGAAGGTTTACTCCCTGATATACAGCTGCCTACCCCCTTCGTAAGTGCAGGTCCTAAATGAGCTTTTTCTCTGTTCCCTCACCACAATCCAGATTCTTTTGGGGAGTTACCAGTACAGTAACCATACCAGGAAGTACTTAATTTATTAAGCTACTGCTTTTCTTAATCTCAGTGGAGATATTTACTGATAAACAGCTACCTACGCAGCATGTTCATGTCGTTCCTAAATGAGCTTTTATCTCTATCCCTCACCACAATCAGATTCTTCTGAGGAATTCCCAGTACATTATACTTTATACTGTGTAATTACCTTAACAAGCTACAGCTGTTTTTATTCTCAGAAGGTTTACTCCCTGATATACAGCTAACCTACCCCCTTCGTAAGTGCAGGTCCTAAATGAGCTTTTTTCTCTGTTCCCTCACCACAATCCAGATTCTTTTGGGAAGTTACCAGTACAGTAACCATACCAGGAAGTACTTAATTTATTAAGCTACTGCTTTTCTTAATCTCAGTGGAGATATTTACTGATAAACAGCTACCTACGCAGCATGTTCATGTCGTTCCTAAATGAGCTTTTATCTCTCTCTCCCTCACCACAAATCAGATTCTTCTGAGGAGTTCCCAGTACATTATCCTTTCCCCTGTGTAATTACCTTAACAAGCTCCAGCTGTTTTTATTCTCAGAAGGTTTACTCCCTGATATACAGCTGCCTACCCCCTTCGTAAGTGCAAGTCTTAAATGAGCTTTTTTCTCTGTTCCCTCACCACAATCCAGACTTTTTGGGGAGTTAGCCAGTACAGTAACCATACCAGGAAGTACTTAATTTCTTAAGCTACTGCTTTTCTTAATCTCAGTGGAGATATTTACTGATAAACAGCTACCTACGCAGCATGTTCATGTCGTTCCTAAATGAGCTTTTATCTCTCTCCCTCACCACAAATCAGATTCTTCTGAGGAGTTTCCAGTACATTATCCTTTCCCTTTGTAATTACCTTAACAAGCTCCAGCTGTTTTTATTCTCAGAAGGTTTACTCCCTGATAATACAGCTGCCTACACCCTTCGTAAGTGCAGGTCCTAAATGAGCTTTTTTCTCTGTTCCCTCACCACAATCCAGATTCTTTTGGGGAGTTACCAGTACAGTAACCATACCAGGAAGTACTTAATTTATTAAGCTACTGCTTTTCTTAATCTCAGTGGAGATATTTACTGATAAACAGCTACCTACGCAGCATGTTCATGTCGTTCCTAAATGAGCTTTTATCTCTCTCCCCTCACCACAAATCAGATTCTTCTGAGGAGTTCCCAGTACATTATCCTTTCCCCTGTGTAATTACCTTAACAAAATCCAGCTGTTTTTATTCTTAGAAGGTTTACTCCCTGATATACAGCTGCCTACCCCCTTCGTAAGTGCAGGACCTAAATGAGCTTTTTTCTCTGTTCCCTCACCACAATCCAGATTCTTTTGGGGAGTTACCAGTACAGTAACCATACCAGGAAGTACTTAATTTATTAAGCTACTGCTTTTCTTAATCTCAGTGGAGATATTTACTGATAAACAGCTACCTACGCAGCATGTTCATGTCGTTCCTAAATGAGCTTTTATCTCTCTCCCCTCACCACAAATCAGATTCTTCTGAGGAGTTCCCAGTACATATCCATACCAGTGTAATTACCTTAACAAGCTAGCTGTTTTTATTCTCAGTGGAGATATTTAGTGATAAACAGCTGCCTACCCCCTTCGTAAGTGCAGGTCCTAAATGAGCTTTTTTCTCTGTTCCCTCACCACAATCCAGATTCTCTGAGGAGTTCCCAGTACATTATAATTTCCCCTGTGTAATTACCTTAACAAGCTCCATCTGTTTTTATTCTCAGAAGCGATACTCCCTGATATACAGCTGCCTACCCCCTTCGTAAGTTCAAGTCCTAAATGAGCTTTTTTCTCTGATCCCTCACCACAATTCAGATTCTTTTCGGGAGTTACCAGTACAGTAACCATACCAGGAAGTACTTAATTTATTAAGCTACTGCTTTTCTTAATCTCAGTGGAGATATTTACTGATAAACAGCTACCTACACAGCATGTTCATGTCGTTCATAAATGAGCTTTTATCTCTCTCCCCTCACCACAAATCAGATTCTTCTGAGGAGTTCCCAGTACATTATCCTTTCCCCTGTGTAATTACCTTAACAAGCTCCAGCTGTTTTTATTCTCAGAAGGTTTACTCCCTGATATACAGCTGCCTACCCCCTTCGTATGTGCAGGTCCTAAATTAGCTTTATTCTCTTTTCCCTCTCCACAATCCAGATTCTTTTGGGGAGTTCCCAGTACAGTAACCATACCAGGAAGTACTTAGTTTCTTAAGCTACTGCTTTTTATTAATCTCAGTGGAGATATTTACGGATAACAGCTACGTACGCAGCATGTTCATGTCGTTCCTAAATGAGCTTTTATCTCTCTCCCCTCACCACAAATCAGATTCTTCTGAGGAGTTCCCAGTACATTATCCTTTCCCCTGTGTAATTACCTTAACAAGCTCCAGCTGTTTTTATTCTCAGAAGGTTTACTCCCTGATATACAACTGCCTACCCGCTTCGTAAGTGCAGGTCCTAAATGAGCTTTTTTCTCTGTTCCCTCACCACAATCCAGATTCTTTTGGGGAGTTACCAGTACAGTAACCATACCAGGAAGTACTTAATTTATTAAGCTACTGCTTTTCTTAATCTCAGTGGAGATATTTACTGATAAACAGCTACCTACGCAGCATGTTCATGTCGTTCCTAAATGAGCTTTTATCTCTCTCCCCTCACCACAAATCTGATTCTTCTTAGGAGTTCCCAGTACATTATCCTTTCCCCTTTGTAATTACCTTAACAAGCTCCAGCTGTTTTTATTCTCAGAAGATTTACTCCCTGATATACAGCTGCCTACCCCCTTCGTAAGTGCAAGTCTTAAATGAGGTTTTTTCTCTGTTCCCTCACCACAATCCAGACTGTTTTGGGGAGTTAGCAGTACAGTAACCATACCAGGAAGTACTTAATTTCTTAAGCTACTGCTTTTCTTAATCTCAGTGGAGATATATACTGATATACAGCTACCTACGCAGCATGTTCATGTCGTTCCTCAATGAGCTTTTATCTCTCTCCCCTCACCACAAATCAGATTCTTCTGAGGAGTTTCCAGTACATATCCTTTCCCCTGTGTAATTACCTTAACAAGCTCCGGCTGTTTTTATTCTGAGAAGGTTTACTCCCTGATATACAGCTGCCTACCCCCTTCCTAAGTGCAGGTCTTAAATGAGCTTTTTTCTCTGTTCCCTCACCACAATCCAGATTCTTTTGGGGAGTTACCCAGTACAGTAACCATACCAGGAAGTACTTAATTTATTAATCTACTGCTTTTCTTAATCTCAGTGGAGATATTTACTGATAAACACCTACCTACGCAGCATGTTCATGTCGTTCCTAAATGAGCTTTTATCTCTCTCCCCTCACCACAAATCTGATTCTTCTGAGGAGTTCCAGTACATTATCCTTTCCCCTGTGTAATTACCTTAACAAACTCCAGCTGTTTTTATTCTTAGAAGGTTTACTCCCTTATATGCAGCTGCCTACCCCCTTCGTAAGTGCAGGTCCTAAATGAGCTTTTTTCTCTGTTCCCTCACCATAATCCAGATTCTTTTGGGGAGTTACCACTACAGTAACCATACCAGGAAGTACTTAATTTATTAAGCTACTGCTTTTCTTAATCTCAGTGGAGATATTTACTGATAAACAGGTACCTAAGCAGCATGTTCATGTCGTTCCTAAATGATCTTTTTTCTCTGTTTCCTCACCACAATCCAGATTCTTTTGGGGAGTTACCAGAACAGTATCCATACCAGGAAGTACTTAATTTATTAAGCTACTGCTTTTCTTAATCTCAGTGGAGATATTTAGTGATAAACAGCTACGTATGCAGCATGTACATGTCGTTCCTAAATGAGCTTTTATCTCTCTCCCCTCACCACAAATCAGATTCATCTGAGTAGTTCCCAGTACATTATCCTTTCCCCTGTGTAATTACCTTAACAAGCTCCATCTGTTTTTATTCTCAGAAGCGAAACTCCCTGATATACAGCTGCCTACCCCCTTCGTAAGTGCAAGTCCTAAATGAGCTTTTTTCTCTGATACCTCACCACAATTCAGATTATTTTGGGAGTTACCAGTACAGTAACCATACCAGGAAGTACTTAATTTATTAAGCTACTGCTTTTCTTAATCTCAGTGGAGATATTTACTGATAAACAGCTACCTACGCAGAATGTTCATGTCGTTCCTAAATGAGCTTTTATCTCTCTCCCCTCACCACAAATCAGATTCTTCTGAGGACTTCCCAGTACATTATCCTTTCCCCTGTGTAATTACCTTAACAAGCTCCAGTTGTTTTTATTCTCAGAAGGTTTACTCCCTGATATACAGCTGCCTACCCCATACGTAAGTGCAGGTCCAAAATGAGCTTTTTTTCTGTTCCCTCACCACAATCCAGATTCTATGGTGAGTTACCAGTACAGTAACCATACCAGGAAGTACTTAATTTATTAAGCTACTGCTTTTCTTAATCTCAGTGGAGATATTTATTGATAAACTGCTACGTACGCAGCATGTTCATGTCGTTCATAAATGAGCTTTTATCTCTCTCCCCTCACCACAAATCAGATTCTTCTGAGGAGTTCCCAGTACATTATCTTTTCCCCTGTGTAAATACCTTAACAAGCTCCAGCTGTTTTTATTTTCAGAAGGTTCACTCCCTGATATACAGCTGCCTACCCCCTTCCTACGTGCAGGTGCTAAATGAGCTTTTTTCTCTGTTCCCTCACCACAATCCAGATTCTTTTGGGGAGTTACCAGTACAGTATCCATACCAGGAAGTACTTAATTTATTACGCTACTGCTTTTCTTAATCTCAGTGGAGATATTTACTGATAAAAAGCTATGTATGCAGCATGTTCATGTCGTTCGTAAATGAGCTTTTATCTCTCTCCCCTCACCACAAATCAGATTCTTCTGAGGATTTCCCAGTACATTATCCTTTCCCCTCTGTAATTACCTTAACAAGCTCCAGCTGTTTTTATTCTCAGAATTTTTACTCCCTGATATACAGCTGCCTACCCCCTTCGTAAGTGCAGGTCCTAAATGAGCTTTTTTCTCTGTTCCCTCACCACAATCCAGATTCTTTTGGGGAGTTACCTGTACAGTAACCATACCAGGAAGTACTTAATTTATTAAGCTACTGCTTTTCTTAATCTCAGTGGAGATATTTACTGATAAACAGCTACATACGCAGCATGTTCATGTCGTTCCTAAATGAGCTTTTATCTCTCTCCCCTCACCACAAATCAGATTCTTCTGAGGAGTTCCCAGTACATTATCCTTTCCCCTGTGTAATTACCTTAACAAGCTCCAGCTGTTTTTATTCTCAGAAGGTTTACTCCCTGATATACAGCTGCCTACCCCCTTCGTATGTGCAGGTCCTAAATGAGCTTTTTTCTCTGTTCCCTCACCACAATCCAGATTATTTTGGTGAGTTACCAGTACAGTAACCATACCAGGAAGTACTTAATTTATTAAGCTACTGCTTTTCTTAAAATCAGTGGAGATATTTATTGATAAACTGCTACCTACGCAGCATGTTCATGTCGTTCATAAATGAGCTTTCATCTCTCTCCCCTCACCACAAATCAGATTTTTCTGAGGAGTTCCCAGTACATTATCCTTTCCCCTGTGTAATTACCTTAACAAGCTCCAGCTGTTTTTATTCTCAGAAGGTTTACTCCCTGAAATACAGCTGCCTACCCCCTTCGTAAGTGCAGGTCCTAAATGAGCTTTTTTTCTCTGTTCCCTCACCACAATCCAGATTCTTTTGGGGAGTTACCAGTACAGTAACCATACCAGGAAGTACTTAATTTATTAAGCTACTGCTTTTCTTAATCTCAGTGGAGATATTTACCGATAAACAGCTACCTACGCAGCATGTTCATGTCGTTCCTAAATGAGCTTTCATCTCTCTCCCCTCACCACAAATCAGATTCTTCTGAGGAGTTCCCAGTACATTATCCTTTCCCCTGTGTAATTACCTTAGCAAGCTCCAGCTGTTTTTATTCTCAGAAGGTTTAGTCCCTGATATACAACTGCCTACCTACTTCGTAAGTGCAGGTCCTAAATGAGCTTTTTTCTCTGTTCCCTCACCACAATCCAGATTCTTTTGGGGAGTTACCAGTACAGTAACCTTACCAGGAAGTACTTAATTTATTAAGCTACTGCTTTTCTTAATCTCAGTGGAGATATTTACTGATAAACAGCTACGTATGCAGCATGTTCATGTCGTTCCTAAATGAGCTTTTATCTCTCTCCCCTTACCACAAATCAGATTCTTCTGAGGAGTTCCCAGTACATTATCCTTTCCCCTGTGTAATTACCTTAACAAGCTCCAGATGTTTTTATTCTCAGAAGGTTTACTCCCTGATATACAGCTGCCTACCCCCTTCGTAAGTGCAGGTCCTAAATGAGCTTTTTTCTCTGTTCCCTCACCACAATCCAGATTCTTTTGGGGAGTTACCAGTACAGTAACCATACCAGGAAGTACTTAATTTATTAAGATACTGCTTTTATTAATCTCAGTGGAGATATTTACTGATAAACAGCTACCTACGCAGCATGTTCATGTCGTTCATAAATGAGCT